>NW_028114142.1:0-56000 GCF_964289735.1 Phaethon aethereus | reverse complement strand
CAAACAAGCCAATGGCCTAATCCAAGAACAACCCAAGCATCCTGCCTTCCTACTGCCAAAACAGGACGGTGGTTCATACCTTAAAGGCTACTTAGCCCTTTGCAGGACCGGGCCTAGACATGAAGACTACAGCGCTAAGCTGTTTTACAGGGGGGTTTTTTCCTTTTTTTTTTTTTTTTTTTAACATTGGGTGGCTGTTGCTTCACTTGCTGTTTTGACTGTCACAATTTCAAAGTGAGTGTACAGCTTATTCACAGGGTGAGAAGGAAGGGGACCTTCCAACTGAATTTGCTTTCCCTTGGAAATGGCTGAGGCAGGCAAGCATTTGTGGTCGTTACCTCTCTGTCTTAAGCCATGTTTCATCTTCAAAATAAATTCAGGAGCCAGAAGGCAGGAAGAAGAGAAACGGTCATATTTTACTCCTTGAGGGGCTGGGTTGTTCTCCCTCCTACCACCATGACTGTGACCATTGGCTTCTTTATCCATCCACCTGTCCCACAGCACAAGCGTTGAGGTTCTATAGAGTTTTATTCTCAGTCCTGCTCTGAGCTGGCATGGGAGAAAGCCGGCTTGAAGCACTAGTGGCTGCTGCCGTTCTTATTCGCTTCCTTTGCTTCCGTGATCAGCGGCGTCAGGCTGGAGAGAGGCTTGGCTAATTTTAGGAATGGATGCTGTGCAAAGGAAAAAAAGAATGAACCATTACTTTCCAAACTCAGGTACTCACAGCCTCAAGCAGCATTTCTCTGGTTATGGGGAATACGCTGAAACAGGACTGAGGGGACCATCTGCACCTGCGTCTTCATGTCCAGTACCTTGCTATCACAGGCAAACAGGGCCCAAAATCCCATTAATCCCTTTATCAAGTTGTCTTCAGCGTGCTGGCATTTCTGCCCTGCCAGCACTCTGGGAATGCTGTTTGCTCTCCCAGGGCCTTGTTCCTTTCAGGAAACGCAAGTTACTTACTTAGGTTCCTGTTTTCTAAAGACATGGGCTATCTGAGTTGTCAGAAAAGAGCAGAGGCATAAGCCGTTCCTTAGGGAACTCAAACACCTCTAGGAAATGTTTATGCCAGGAGTATTTAGGCCCATGTGTTCTTCTGAAGGCCACGGAGGTACAGGTTTTCAGCACCAAGACAAGAGCAGGGACACCAGTGACAGAGCGCTGACGGACTCAGCTCTGGCTTGCAGCGAGAGCAGTGGCTACCATCCCATTTGCCACTATGTAAAGCTGAATATACTACCAAAATTCAACACAGGGCCGCAAAAATGATCAGAGGGACAGAACACCTCTCCTAGGAGGACAGGCTGAGAGACTTGGGGTTGTGCAGTCTGGAGAAGAGGAGGCTCCGGAGAGACCTTTTTGCAGCCTTCCAGTACTTAAAGGGGGCTTCTAAAGAAAGATGGGGACAGGTTTTTTAGCAGGGTCTCTTGCAACAGGACAAGGGGTCATGGTTTTAAACGACAAGAGGGTAGATTCAGGCTGGATCTAAGGAAGAATTTTTTTGCAATGAGGTGGTGAAACACTGGTACAGGTTGCCCGGAGAGGTGGTAGATGCCCCATCCCTGGGAACATTCCAGGCCAGGTTGGACGGGGCTCTGAGCAACCTGCTCTAGTCGAAGATGTCCCTGATCACTGTAAGGGGGTTGGACTAGAGGACCTTTAAAGATCCCTTCCAACCCAAACCGTCCTATGATTCCACTTCTTTTCCTTTTGAAAAGCACCAAGACTGGAGACTAATATGAGGGGGTTCCGTCTCATGCCTTTGAGTTTAGCTGGTGAGAAAACCATTACATAGAACAGCTGTTCCGCTTGCAGCCGTGTCCCCTTTTACCTGCAGAAGTTCCTTGGCAGACCCTCGCCTGTCCACATCCACCTCCAGGCAGCAGCTCAGAAAGTCGCGAAACACCGCGGACAATCGCTCAGGGTTCTGCAGCTCTGGTGTCCCGTTCGTAGCGATCAGATGCAGCGCCTAGAGAAAAAGGGAACATGAGACTCCACCTGTTTCCTTCATATCCATAACTGCCCAGATAGACCCCATTTTTTAAGGTTCAGTCTCCAGTGGCAGTTTCTTCCCTGGCAGGGGGTCAGACAGGATTTTTCTATAGCTACATAAAAAACCTTGAGGCAGCCACAGCTCTTCCAATATCAAAATGATCTTGCCTTGACAGCTGATTTCACGGACTGACCTGGTTAGTATGAACTACATCGGCAAAAGCACATTTTGCTTCTCCAAGTAGTGACAGGCTTGTGACAGTGACAGTTTACAGGCTCTTTTAAAGAGTGAATTTGGCCTAACGCTATTATTTCTGAGGATTACTACTGAAAATGCATCTCGGCGGGGCTCACTGTTCCCTAAAGTACAGCTTCCATAAAGCAAAGGTAGCCAAGTTTTTTGCTCTGCTCTTGATAAAAATGGTAACCAGATGGGAAAAAAGGAAATCCATCAGCTTAGTCCTTGGATAAAGAAACAGAAACATTGGGAACCTTTTTTTCAACACAGGCACATAAGTTGCATGCACAAATATCTTATGAAGAAAATGCATCTTTGGGCAGATGGGAGCCAAGCTGCAACAACGTCTTTCAGCAGTCTCCAAATTCCAGATCAGCGTCACTTATGTGTTAAGAAGAAAACGTTTAATGCTTGCTATCAGAAAAACGAGTAATTCCATCGCTATGGGAACACTCCGCTACCTCAGAATTGGGAGTATTCACCTGTGTTAAGGGTTGAGTCCTCTGTGGATTCCCCTCCATGTTGTGCATAAATGTCCAGCTGCTCATCTGAATGCACAGTCATTCTGTGCACACAAGCCTAGCCAAACACTTGAAAATTCCAGCCTTTCTCCTCTTCAACAGCATCCAGCCAAAGCTAAGCTCAAGTTTCCTAAGCAAAGCCAAGGATGTTCACTGTCAAGTAGCTGACGGAGTTCATGCAGCTGAGCAAGTCTTCCTGATATTCCTCAGGCCAAGGGAGTACAACGTCATTTTGCAAAACACAGGGTGAGCAGTATCCAGTGTGGTTCGCTTGTAACCAAGGTCTAACATGCTGAGAAGCCAGCGAGATGAGTTCATTGCGCTTTTGCAAGATGTTATGTAGAAACGGAAGACAAACCTTTTGAACTATTCAGACATAAACTTCCAGAATACGTCTAAACTACACAGCAATAATGATAGAAATAGGCCATGGGGTCTTCCATTAAAACGTCTGCCATTACAACAGCTCTGTTCTACTGGCACTTAACTAGACCGGGACCACATTGACTTTGCTATTGTCCTCTTAAATACAGAGGACAATTTCCAAGCCTAAAAAGGCAAAGAAACGATCCTAGAGTAAAAACAATAAAAGGAAGCTTCTTTCCTTTTCCCACAACATAAATGTCACAACATCAGTCTGCTCCTGTCCATCTGCAGCTGACCTCAGCCACCGGACACAGTGGTGAGCTGGAGTGCCTGTCCTCACTACGCTTCAATTGCGCTACCCGAGGGATGATACTTCTCCTGCGGGAAAGGACTACAGCACCAATGGCAGCTTTGGGGATTTTACTGCAGCCACATTCACCTGAGTGTGAAACAGGAGTGCCAGGACAAATGGAGCTCTTTTAGTTACTTGTTTCTTCTCAGAACATGAATCCCAAAGAAGAGTCATCTTCAGCTCAGTACGTCCCCTTTTCAGTATTTCCACCAGAACAGGGAAAGGTCTACGGGAAGCTGAAGTACCTTCTTATCACATATCTTTTGGTCTCCTATGATATGCAGCTGGCAAAGAAAAGCAAGTACGGTACAAAGGAAAGGAGCGTTCGCAGTAGCTGCAAAGGGGCAATAAGCTCATTAATTTGTTTCACATGCCAAGAAACAAGAAAGGCTTCAGCAGACCATTACAGCTGCAGCCTGTGAAAGCAAGATCCTAAAGGTATCCAGGCCACCCAGATACGTGACAGAACAACATACAGATGATTAAGAAGCCTGAAACTGTAGAAGATGTGCAGCATTTGAAAAAAATGCTACAGTTTTGAGACAAATTGATGCGCTGTGGTTAAGAAATGAAGAAGAAATGCTTAAGGGTTTGTTTTGTTTCTGTGGTTTTCTGTTTGTTTTTTTTTTTAATTGAAATCAGGAGGAGGTCCAACCTGAATTTCAAAGGGTTTTTATCACACCAGTGTTTGTCCCCCAGGCCCTCGGCATGCGCCGGATGGAAGGAAATCACAGTGAGAGGAAACAAATACCATCACAGACACATCCAAGACACACATGGCTCGAAAATTGTTCATTCCCGTGAGTTCTGCATCAGCTGGAAAGAACGTGAGCAGCATGGGATGCGCCTGCTCTACACGTGGAAAACAACACTGCATCTACATGAAGACTGCTGCTAACTCTAGGACTAATAAGCCTTTCATGCCCTTACAATTTATTTAGGTGTTTAAGTAACGGAAGCTCCTGTGTGCCTTCCATTATTAAAACAATCCTTCATAAAAAACAAATCAATCCTGTCGGGGTTGATTGACCTTAATAAAACTAGCTGATAACTGGGGAACTTCAGGCAGTCCATCACAGGCTGTTCACTGTTCCTAGCTCAGGGGCAACAACCGCTGAAAAAGAGCCCAGGAAGCCAATGCAGATGGAAGCAACTTCAGGTGCCTGATTTTCATCTACCACAGTTTTACTAAGACACCTGAAGATGCCTTGAAGCTCTAAGTGTCCAAGCTGATCGTATCTCCAGCAGGAGATGAGGCATATATGGAGAAAAAGAGCATCTCAAAGAATCTGGGTGAGGGCAGGAAGAGCTGAGTTTGGTCAGAGAGAAGAAATCCAGTGATCTTTCTAACAAACAGTTGACCTGAGGCTTCTCGAGGAGCCCTAATCAGCATTTGAGGTTAAGGAGGCAGGGAACCTTCAGCATCCCGACCAGTCACGCTAATGCTCTTCACGGGTTTTTGCTGCCTTATGCAAGGCAAATGCATTTTTTGCAAGGGTCTCCCAGGGAAGCAGGTGGAGTATGGGCTCCTCTCTTTGCTTGGCCGGGGGTATTTCCTGACCATTCTCTTGTTTCTTCTTTCAGTCTGCAGTACGCAGTCGGGGTGCCACAGACCAGAGAGAGCACAGCCTTACTGCTATGAGAAAAGCTAAAGGTCAGGCTCTATTTTAATTCTAGCCTTAATAAGAATTGCGTATGTATACGCATAGAGCAAACTTAATTTCCTCCGGAATTCCTGCATCCTGTCAGGAATTAACTGTGCAGCATTGAGCTCTGTTTCAGCTCTCAGTCATGAGGTGTTATCTTGGCAGACATTCCTCCACTATGACACGCTCCTTTGGTATAAGAACTGGTCATTTCATTTTAAGGAATTAGGACAAAACTGGAAACTTCAAAACATCAAAATACACTAGTGTACTACAAGTACCTGTGCCAAAAGTGATTATGGCATTACTAGAACCAGTGACACTTCCTGAAAGGCGCAGGTGAGCAATCGGCACTGATCTGAGTTTGGAAAGACTTCTCCTGCACGTACAGTTGAAATATTTTTCATAAAAATTCCCCAACTGGCGGATCTTGCTGCTGAAAAATTCTTGTCATTCAGAGATACAGCTCAAAGAGAGTTCTAAAAGCACATGAGAAATCTCAAGCATGGTTGAGGGCAAAAATGACACATTTCTGAACAGTCTACATGTCACTTCTCTTTTAAGGTCCCCCTATTGACATAACGACAGCTACAATATATGCCGATAGGCTCCAGCGACATATTTAGAAGCAGCCCTTGGTGGAACTAGTTCAAGCTGGTGTAACTGGGATTTTGTCTCATGGGAGACAAAACATGGGGCAGGTTAGAAAGACGGTGGTCTCTGGTTTTATTCGCACCTTACCCTGAGAGGATGAGCATTAACGTAAGGAGGTTCTCCTTGCGCCATTTCAATTGCCGTGATCCCAAGCGACCAGATGTCCACTTTGGGCCCGTACGCGTTTCCCGACACCACTTCTGGTGCCATCCAGTAAGGAGACCCGACCATCGTGCTCCGTTGACTCTGCTCAGGGGTGATCTGAGCACACAAGCCAAAATCAGCTGAGGAGAAAAACAAGTACTGTTAAAGGCAGCTTGATTTATGAAACCAAGCAAAAGAAATCCCTTCCAGATGCCTCAGAAGGCGTTGTTGAATCTATCTGGTAAAGCGGCCATGCTCTGTTTACTCAGTGCTCGAGCCAAGGAAATACTGAAGTGGCCACTTAAAAACCCCTCAAGTTTCATGCAGTGGCTTTTATTCACTTGAAGCTTTAGATTATTCTTTATTACTATCCCTTCTGGAAGGGACCTACACAAACCGAAACCACTCTTTACACCTTTTTCCTTTCTGTACCTCTCTGGACGTTGGCACTGTGCTCTTAGCTCGCAGCAGTGGTCTGCCAGTGCACTACCACAGGCATCGCTTTTGGGTAACAGGCAGTCAGTCAAAAGCAGCCCCACACCACATCCTGGGAATGCTGCACCTGACCAAGGATACCTACTCAGTTTGACAGATCCATCCATTCCGAGGAGGATATTGTCGCTTTTGATGTCTCTGTGGATCACTTGGTTGGAATGAAGGCAATCCAGAGCTTGCAGGCACTCATAGATAAAAAAGAAACATGAGGGTAAAACTTACTTAGTGACCAGATTTCATCACACAAGAAAAGAAATGGCTCTAAAGGATTTAATTTCTAGTTGAATTGAGAGTAATGGCAGAGTATTGTGCTCTCAAGAGGAAGAGCTTGCTGCTTCAACACAGAGTAATAACTTCCTAAACGAAGGCGTAGTAGCTTTTGAAACAGAAATGTCAATTCTTGCCACAGACTGTCCCCTGAAAGCACACACGGAATGACTGCTGCTGCAGGGAATGTGCTATCTCCACCCAGGTGACAAACTATGGTTTGCCAAAAACCAAAAAGTCCCTTCCTTCGGTATAAGATGGATCACTTTTGAGTCGGAGGTCGCATGAGAAAGATTTTATTGTTAGGCTTGACGGCAGATCTGGAAATAGCGTGTTAGGCATTTTTCAGGAGCAACCACCGTTTTGGGTGGAGTGCTATTCTTTTAAGCCGAGGACTGGGATGAAGGAGCCCCTCTTTTTCTTTGCTGGTATTTTAAAATTCTGCCACCAGCATATTTGCTTGTACACGAAAGGAATGCAGTACAGGCATGCTCCAGGCAAAGGTTTAGAGAGGCAAAGTTGAGAAGAGTAAAACTAAAAACAACAAAAAAAGAAATAGTACAATAAAATTCTATGAGTAAAACAACAGAGTGTAATAAGTGCAGCGATACTGGCAGGCAGTTCACTTAAGATGCTCTTTCTTCTCCGTATCATAAAAGCAACACAGAAACAAAGCTCTGAACATGAAACCTCTCATCTTCTTACCACCTGCTTAGAAGTACCATCCTGTCCCAGTAATGGGAAGCACAGGCGGGATCCCTTACCTCCCTACAGACAGCTGCTATCTGTCCTTCATCCATACATGTCTCCTCAAGAACATCATTTAAAGAGCCTCCAGCTAAGTATTCCATAACCACCCACAGTGTGTCACCGACGAGGTAGCTGAAAGAAGAAAACAATGGCACTGAGATGAGTGTGCACGGCTAAATTACCTCTGGAAAAAGGCTACAGCTGATTTTGTTTCCAAGTCATTCTTACATGAGGACAGGACAATATGAATAGACATTCCCTCTAGGCTATACAGGACTTAGAACCTGTGCGGTCTAAATGAGGAAGGCCCATAAGTGAACAATTAGAGGTCCGAGTTGGCAAGCAAGTGAAAAATTGAAGTTCAGTAATGGCAAAGATAAATCTTGGACCAGGAGGATGTGTACCAGTGAGGACAGGTATTGGTCAACAGTTTGGAAAACCTACCAGAAAATACATCCAGGAACAGGAGAAACAATTTAAAAAGTGGCAAATTACGTGTTTCTGCAAACAAGAACTTCACCTTCCTGATATCCACAGCAATGGAAAAGAGCAGGAACAGCCCAAAGGAAGTAATTTCGAGGAGGATTTACCAGCACTTATGATAAGACACAGAAAAGATGATCAACTTAACCACAAAACCAATCAAGCCAACAACAAAACAACATGGAGGTAGGCTGAGATGGCTGTGCCAGGTCCTTGAAAACAGTCTTAAGCAATATATGCCAGAAAAGATTAATGCAGACAAAATGCAGTCTCCTCCCATACACTGGCTACGAGTAGATAAACAATAGACATCAATTTTCTGCCAGCGACCAAAGGGGTTTTTAAAAAGGTTTGGCTTGCAGCATGTAAATGAACATTCACGTGATCATACCAGAACTACTCACCTCTCTAAATAGTTCACAATATTGGAGCTCTTGTTTTCTCTCATGATGAGGATTTCGTTAACTATTAGCTCCTTTTTGGGCTGTTGTTGGAGATTAATTTGCTTTATGGCCACCTAAAACGACAGGGAAAGCCATTAACTTGAGTAGCCTGTTGCACAAGGTCCCAATGAACATGCAGCGCGTGTTTTTGGAATGACACAGCAGAGCTGTGCCAAACTGTCTTGGTATCAGACCAAAGAGCTCAGTAACTTATATTACAACACCCGATTTCTCTGCTAGCCTGGGTGCTAGTTACAGGACACACGGCCATATACATTTTGTCTTGTAAAATCTGTACAAATGCTCTTTAAACTATCAAGCACGCATCTCTAACAACACTCTCTGGACCGACATTCTTCTCAGATGGTCTTAGTTTACCACCACTATTATTGTTGATGCACAGTTTGCAAGCAGGAAGTGATTTTGTTACTGCCAAGATACACAAAAACTGCTGGTAATGCTTTAGTAATTGTACGATTTGTCATCATTATTTCAGCAACTGCTGTTACTCTTGACTTGACGGCATAACAGAGAGAAAACACAGACGTACATTACATTTCAAAAGCCATACTAAAACAATCATTAAGGTTACACACACAAAAAATACAGTCCTGGCTGTTGCCTTCGCAGGCGTGGCGACCTGGTTCAGGAACGGCACGGAGACCAACCCCAGGCCGCTCGGGCCATCAGCTCGCTGACACCAATGTGGTAGACGGCAAATGGCGTTTATTAGTGTGTGACACGGCGTTATATAGCTTAGGTTTATAACCTCACTTCTGTCTGCTTGCATCATAAATTAAACGCTATTGGCTTTCAGGAGAGGGGCCCTAACTTTCCGTACAGCGCGATATCTTCCGGCCGCCAGACCCTAGCTATCTACACCTGGCACTTCCTAGCTTCTTGAATCTTGATTTTGCAACTCGAAATACACATTCCTTAACACAGTTCAGATTGGCAATTACTTTGAGGGTTTCAAAAAAATAATCCATTCTATGTCATTTGATGGATACACCCCGGGTCCTAAGCAGGGCTAGACCTCTACCTAAGAGCAGTTATAAAGCGCCTCTGTCTAGTCCTGCTCTCAACATGGCACGAAAGAGACCACCCCTCCGCTCCCATTCCTGGGTTTCTAGCCACATTTTCAGGCAGGGTTTGTATAGATTCAAGACCGCTTGCCTTGGAAAAGGAAAGGAATGTGAAGAGGCCACTTTAAACTGGTCACTACAGGGGCTGTCAAAGCTAACGCCGCTTTCCTTCAAGATTCGTTTCTCACCCTCCTGGCCCCCACTTCCCTGCGAGCACTTCACGGGCTGTAATGGGCTGTCACCGACACCAGACTTAAACACGACTGTTTGGTTTGGGAGAGATCTTTGCTCTTGATATACTTCTTCTACACTGACAGACAAGAGAATGATTTCTAAACCAACACATTGACGCTGGCAATAAAAATGATACTGTTTTTATCAGTCCCAAAAGCTTGCTGGGATTTCTGAAGGCTGAAGACAGCAGATGATGCATTTTGCCAGCTGACACTAGCCTGTGCTTCAGAGGAACCGCCTTGGCAGTAAAGATCTACTGGCCACCCAAAAGCCCCATCCACCCTTCGCACCAGAGGGGAGAGCACTAAAGACCTGCAAAATCGGCTGGGACTGTGGACACTTACCTCTTGTCCTGTGGTGATGTCCATCGCCATGTAAACAGTTCCTGACGCCCTAGAAACAAAACAGCAGCAAAGAAAGGAGCACTTTAGTCCCTAGGAGTGAAAGCAAGCCCAGACAGGAGATCGCTGCTGCCTGTAGGGTTTAAAAAACACCCTTGTTCACCCACTCCTTCAGGCAGCAGCGCACAGCGCAGCAGCCCACCAGCCCTCTGCCACGCAGGGTATCCAAGAGAAAACTTATGCCCAACGTGAAGAACAAGGGATGTCCAACATGAGGAAAGGATCCAGACACAGCTTTCTCCAGCATAGCAAAGCAAGGAAACTATTCTCCATCCATCCTACAAGGTCACAGCTAGAGCAGGTTAAGGCATGTTGTGCTCCAAACAGGGGATCCTTAGACAGCTTCTTTAGGTGTCAAGAGCCGTCAGCAGCTGCTTCTGTTAGGTGCACCGGACACGTGAAGGACTCTTCATGGTATCTGTATTTTCCTCCTGTGGCAGACACGGGTTGTGTTGTAGAGCCACCAGAAAGAAATGGTGCTCTCATCTGCGGACTAGGCAGTGTGGCGTTTTGTTTGCCATCTGCCTCTTGTTAAAAGAGGTTCTTCCCCTGTAATGATGTGAAGGGCCTGAAAGGCCACGGTCAGAGGAAACCCCTTTGGGTTTAAAGTAACTGCAGGCTTGTAAACCCCATTAGTGTTCCTTCTGAGCTAAGCACAGGTTTACACTGCCATCATGTCAAAGCTGACGTCTGCACGGGCAGTGAGGCAAGGGAGAGCCAGCGAGGGAATTCTGAGAAGTGGGAACACCCATCCGGCAACTGTCCCACTGACTGACAATGCCAAAATCAGTTTGCTCCTTTTCACCTGATCCCCTGGCTTGTTTGTGTACCTGCAGGCTGAAATATGTCTGAAGCACTGCTATCCAACAGGCACCAGGGACGATTTTTTTCTGGAGGATTTTTCCCCATCACTACAAATTGACCTGCAGCATGACAGTCACGAGCTGGTGACGGCAGCACGCTCACTGCTCTGTAAGAAGGGCGTGCCATCTTCAGGCTGCACTAAAAGCTGGAGGAAATCAGTTCAGAGACCCTTTCAGGCCAGATATTAGCCACTTCTCTTCCCACCAGCTGCTGAGGCACCTTTGTACAAGCTCACTCCTAGGATGGGCAAAACAAAAGACGGTGAGGGCGATGGTCATACTGTCACGGTCACACGTGCGTCACACGCATGTTTCTTCTGGCTCTCACTTCTTCAGTCGACACATATCTTTTGAGAGCCTGGCACAGCTCTAAGTGTCCACTGACATTTTACAAATGACAATGAGAACCAAACCTTCGGGTATAACGCAAGTGGCAATCCCAGAAAGGGTTTTTATACAACGAATGGAGCAGAAACACCTTCCCACAAGTGCCCCACCAAACAAGAAGTGTCTACGATAAAGCCTGCCAGAGAAAGAGCGTGAGTGCGTCTGGCTTTCTGCAGCATCTATCAGTTCTAGGTCAGCAACGTGCTACCCTGACTCCAAACCTCACAAGCAGTCACGGTTTCTTTACAAACACTAAGGTCACCTGCCTTAACAGGCAGGAAAACATCTCCCGATGTCAGTGAACAGCTTCTGTCAGACACTGACAGCAGCGTGATCCTGGTGCTACACAATGGCGCTGGCCCTCCCGGAACTACGACACAGCCACCGAAACTTTGACCGAGCTGGGAGTCTGTCTGTATTTAAAACGCAAGTCAGATACCTAATTTTGATGCCATTTCTTCTTGCCTCCTCACATCGGAACCATTTCAAATCAATCCTAGTTACAGTAAGCATGGTTGGGCTTCAAAGGGAAATAGCCTGATGTTTTTTTTTCTGTAAACTCCTAAAACCTGCAGGATCCACAAGTGGTCTGCCATGAGGCAGATGATGCATGTTCTCATCAAGTACTTTGTGCTTCAACTCTCTGTTTATTACTGAATTTTTGTTCTTTTCTGCCTCTGCTAGAAAAGAGAGCTTATTATTTAATCTCTGGGTTCTGTTGCTAAACTATGTGGTTATAATCCAGATCACTGAATATCTTTTTAGAGCAAAATATTTGAAAGAAATGGTATTGAGAACTGGCATCTATCTCACAACTAGCAGGTGCTAAGTTGCTCTTTTAGGCAACAAAGTTTTTTCACCATTCTTTAGCATGGCCAGATTATTTTGCGACATACAAAAAACTATTCCCCCTTCTCCCCCTAAGAACATAAGCAAATAGGGGCCACACACTTGAGGGACAGTAGACCTTCCCGGTCCTGCTCCTTGCTGCAGACAAGACATTGGCTCCACCAGGTTGTCTTTGGCCGTGCCTTCCGACCGCACTTATAAATTTGATCGGTACTGAGAGACAGGAGAATCTAAATCCAGGGTTGTCTGAACATGTCTGGAGCTTGCCCGACTTCACGCTTGATATTACACCAGCAAAATACCTGGCCCATTTTTCGTGTCAGTAACTGTGGTCAGACTTACCCTTGGCCAATTTGCTCCAATTCAGTATATTTCTTCTTAGGATCTCCCATGCTCACAACGCTCCCTGAAAGAAACAAAATTAAAGATGCTCACTGCAAACTGGAGATACCAACTTCCAGCAGGTCAGAAATGCAGCTCCACTGTCTGGGCTTGTCAGTCGTTTGTAGCCACTTGGGCAACAACAACAACAACAACTTCGTCATACAGGCAGCTCCACAGCACAGACAGCCTCCACAAAGACGGATTTTCTACAGTCCTTTGGAGAGTTACCTTGACAGCAAACTAAGAGCATGGAGAAACATTCACAGCAGACAGGTATCAGAAAAGAACAAGCACCAATGCAAGTGTTTGTTGTCGAGAAACACTAGCGAGCGCTGGAACAACAGAGCCTTTATTTCCTTAGGAATAAATACTCTGTGTGATTCAACAGAAGGTTTAATGCTACCAAAGATTACATGCACCTTGGGTTCTGGAATCAATTTTGATGAACAGGTGCCATTTTCAGAACAGGAAAAATACTGCAGAGTGTTTCCAGGAGGGGATCTTCTCAACCTTTCAGCAGTTTGCCGGAAGAATGCCTTTATGTTTTTAAAGAACAGCTTCTCATGTTCATTCACCAGGAATGATGGGGTTTTAAGAACTATCACCATCATCCACTCATTACCGGGCTAAGTTCTGAAGACCTTGCTTATGCCACTCTAAGAACCACACTGCTTGTCTGCAACCTGACTGGGATTGACACGCACTTGTCCTGCACTCTCAACACTGCACGCATGTTGATCTCCACAGAATCACAGAATGGTAGAGGTTGGAAGGGACCTCTGAAGATCATCTGGTCCAACCCCCCTGCCAAGGCAGGATCACCGAGGGCAGCTTGCACAGGAACGCGTCCAGTGGGGTTTGGAAGGTCTCCAGAGAAGGAGCCTCCAACAACCTCTCTGGGCAGCCTGTTCCAGTGCTCCATCACCCTCACAGTAAAACAGTTTTTCCTCATGCTGAGGTGGGACTCCTGTGCTGCAGTTTATGCCCATTGCCCCTCGTCCTGTCACTGGGCACTACTGAAAAGAGACTGGCTCCATCCTCCTGACAGCCACCCTGCAGATATTGATAGACATTGAAAAGGTCCCCTCTCAGTCTTCTCTTCTCCAGACTAAACAGCCCCAGGTCTCTCAGCCTTTCCTCATACAAGAGATATTCCAGTCCCTTAATCATCCTCGTACCCCTCCGTTGGACTCGCTCCAGGAGTTCCCGGTCTCTCTTGAACTGGGGAGCCCACAACCGGACGCAATAGTCCAGATGAGGCCTCACCAGCGCAGAGTAGACGGGGAGGATAACCTCTCTCGACCTGCTGGCCACACTCTTCTTAATGCACCCCAGGATACCATTGGCCCTCTTGGCCACCAGGGCACAGTGCTGTCCCATGGATAACTTACTGTCTACCAATATTATGCTTATTCACAAATAAGCACAGCCGTGGTGGACAGCACGAACAGCATTATTCCTCAGGCTGCCGCGTTACACAGGCAGCTGCACAAACGAGATGCTGATCATTCCAGCAGTAAGGCTCAGAAGCCAGGCCAGATGGGGTGCTGCCGCCTCCCGGCAGCTCTGCGCTGCAGCAGCAGGAAGGCAGGGCCGGCACATCTGGCACAGGGCATGGGACAGAAAGGAATACCGAATACGTACTCAGTTTCTCTAGGATGTCCTCATCTGTCAGCCCAGATTTTGTCTCCTGCCCGTCTGTGTTTCTGGACAAAGCGTTTGATTGTCCACATTGCAGAGTGGTGGCCACTTTAGCTGGTGCCAGCGCAGCGGCAGGTTCAGTTACAGAGCATGAGTAGATCTGTGACAAGAAAAGGCTTTGTATCAGAAAGCTGGCTTGCAGAGATGCCCCTAAGATCATATTGCAAATGCAAATGCTTACGAAGATGCCTCTTCTCTGCTACTAAGATAAATTCACGGACCCTATCAGAATCACAGGAAACTCATAACTAAATGGGAAAGTTCAAACCCGATTGTTGGGGTGTCAGTGGCCTGGGTGAAGCACTGTCATGGTAGGACTGCGGCCCGCAGAGTCTTCACCCGCAAGTGCTGTCTGACCAGAAACATGCAGCTCTGAATTACCCCAAATACAGTGCTATCCAACGCTGGGACTTACTGGTTTTGTATGTTCAGGCCAGGGTGTGGGAACAGGGGGAGGTTCAATGCCTTCTTCCTCCTCCTCATCACCTTCATCCTCTTCTTCAGAAACAGGCAGAGCTGGTGGGGGTTCACATGCTGGTTTTGTGCCCTGTGGACAGACGGGAGCATGAGCGACAGTCACCGCTTTGGCACTTGGGAGCTTTGACAATTACACACCACTTGGGTCTGCTCAGACAGCTTCAGGAACCAATCTGGACATGCCTGTAGTCCTACAGGCCCCGGTGCTAAGTTACACGTGGCACAGCACAATTTAAAGGTTACAAATGACCCTGCTGTTTTGTTAAGTTGTCTTGGCGTTTTTCATTCTTGCTGAAAACAACTTATCCATGCCCATGCTTAGTCAAAGTCCAATTTTACAAAATGTCATGCTTGGATATATCGCTAGAAGTCACATCTAGTTGCTGGTTCATTGCTTTGGCGTTGTATCTACAGTCATGGTAACAGTTAATTAAGCTAACAGGTATCTACTTATTCGAATGTGGTTAAATACAAGGGTTTAAGAACCCTCCTATTTAACCCCAACCTTTGCTGCTGCTGCAAAGACGCTACGGTTGACTTTCCTTCAGCCTGCAAGGCTGGCACTCTGTCACAAAGGGCAAATCTCACAGCTTGCTCCACCATTCTTAAATGCTAGGAAAGCTAAAGGTTACCTTCACACTCACCGAAGGATGGGTTTCTCGGTATCCACGGGCGATTTTACCTGCAATGTGCAAAGGAAAATTAACCAGACGCTGTTATAAAAATGCCTTTTGTGGGGAAACCCACAGAACAAGGAAATCCAAAGAGACGACATGTTTCTTTCACAACATCCCTCCAGGAGCAACAGCTATTTTACATAGAGAGGAGGGTAACAGGACAATAGAAAATGCTACACTGTCTTGTGTCTATTTTTTGCCCTGTTTTGCCAGTAACTAAAAGAATTGGAAACTTATTCAAGAAAATGCAGATTGGTCTTTAACTGTCAATGCTTCTGTTCCCCCATTAAAGCTTGCCAAAATTCCACCTTAGCTGTGCCACTTCTATTCTGACAAACCACAGTCACAGCTCCTGAGTTCAGGAGCGTACACAAAGTGTTTTGAATTTTGCATTTCACCACAAAACTAATTGCTTTTTTAGCAAACATTAAGTGTCAACTTAGACAGTCAAATCTCTTCATTATGCAAGTTAAAAAAAAAAAGATGCTTTCCCTCAAAAGAAGAGAAACGGTAATAAATTCTGGAGATTAACCTCACAGTTTCTCTCTCACAGAAGCTCTCCCAGTCCGCATTTTAGCAGTTGCACTGGTTGAACCAGCAAACTGAGGAAATTGCAGACCCCACTGCCACACACTACCAGGCGTGGGGAACTGAACCACTGCAGGTAAATCTGTCCAAATGCTGTCCACACCCGGTGGGATAGAGACACCCCCTTATTAGCTGCAGCTCTTGACAGAAGCTTTACCAAAGTCATGGTATCTTACTGGCATTTTTGTTTAAAAATCAACTCCGTTATTAAGGAACAGCCAAAGAACACATCGATACAGAAGCCAACTAGTAGTAAAAACCTCCACTTACTTGCTACATGTGTGGCCAGCCAGGGTCTGTCTGGCAAATACAATACAGAAAAAGCCAAAGAAAAGAAAACGCGAACTGCAGCACAGACTTGCTCACTCATTTTTGCAACGATAGGTCACAATTTTGCAGACTGTAGGCATCCAGGAGGATAAAGGACATCCCCATCACATCTGCAGGCTCTTGGACGGGAATGCCCACACCACGAGGGTCTTCCTGGAGTGAGCCTGCTATGGAGATTGCTCGGGACACTTATGCCTGCCTTCTCGCCCTCTGTGACACCGTTCCTGTTACAGCACAATGGCAGCCGTTCTGGGTTGGTTTGTGAGTTTATGCACAGCAACCTCGTCCTCTGCATGGGGTTTGCGTGGCAAGGTTGTGGCAGCAGGGCTGCAGGGGTGGCTTCTGTGAGAAGCTGCTAGAAGCTTCCCCTGTGTCCCATAGAGCCCGTGCCCGCCGGCTCCAAGACGGACCCGCCGCTGGCCAAGGCCAAGCCAGGCAGCGACGGGGGCAGCACCTCTGGGATAACATATTTCAGAAGGGGACAAAACCGGCACGTGGCATTTGCAGCCGGAGAGAGGAGTGAGAACATGTGAAAAGAGCTCTGCAGACACCAAGGTCAGTGCGGAAGGAGGGGCAGGAGGTGCTCCAGGCGCCGCAGCAGAGGTTCCCCTGCAGCCCCTGGTGAAGACCATGGTGAGGCAGGCTGTGCCCCTGCAGCCATGCAGCTCCACGCTGGAGCAGATCTCCACCTGCAGCCTGGGGAGGACCCCCCGCCGGGGCAGGGGGATGCCCGAAGGAGGCCGTGACCCCGTGGCAGGCCCGTGCTGGAGCAGCCTGTTTCTGGAGGATGGCACCCCGTGGCTGGGGCCCAGGCTGGAGGATGCCGACACAGTCTCACGTAGCCTGACGTGATCCTGCCCTGCTGTGCCAGCCTGCAAGAGTTAGAGGAACTGGATTGTCCGGACTCCAAGCCAAGGGCCATACGCTTTCAGCACCTGGTTAACGTTTTGTAGTTTCATCTCACTCAAACCTATAGCGTAAGATGAAGCTTTCCTTCTGTTTCTCTATGGTGGGTCTCCACTACAAAAGAACCCTTCAGTCCAGAAGAATATGCCCAGAGGACTCTGGGACTCCCTCGTAACTGACTGGAAGAAGGGACGTGAGATGAGAAAGCGTACCCTCCTGCTCACACTGCCGAGCTTAACCAGCCCCCAGACAGGGATCCCCATGGGACCCTGCAGTACTAAACCAACCACTGCCGTAATCCTGGGCTGGGCTGGGCAGCAGGGAAAACACCGTGTTGTCGGTGTCTGGTAGGTGCAGCAGGGAAAACACCGTGTTGTCGGTGTCTGGTAGGTGCTATTTTCAGCTTGTTAGTGGAACTGTGTACCTATCCAAACAGGTATCACAAGTTCATGGAAGCTCTTGTTAGAAAAGAATAAAGAAAAAGACTGCAGAACAAATATTTTGAAAAAGAATTCTCGTAGTAAGTTTCAGTGGATTATGCTGCTAAGTTTTATATGATTTGATACTGTGACTTATCTCGGCATTGTTAGTGAATGTGATTGCTGCTATTTTGTATTGGATAAATTGCCATCTTTAAGTGACAGGAAGCACAAAATCATGGACTATATCACTACACCAGAATCCCTGATACTCTATCCCTTTAGTCATGTAAACCGTTGACCAAGTCTGGGACTAGGAGTGGATTCAGCCGCACCTAGACTCCCCTCTGAAAAGGACTTTAGAAAGCATGGGGGTCCACCCTGAACCTCGTGACTCAACGGGAGGGCATTCCTTTACTTTCCTTACCTAACCTTAGTCATAAACCGTTGACCAAGTCCAGGACTAGGGGTGGATTTCGGTCCACTCTGAGCCTCGTGTCTCAAGAGGAGGGTCTCCCCTAGTTTCTCTCCTCAAGATACACATTAACTCGATCCGATAGACACGTAAATCATTCCAGTTTAATTGTAATCTGGCTTCTCTCTGCATAGCTTTTCCACGTTGAATATGGAATAGAGTGGACCCTGCCAGCAACTTCTGTTAATTCGCGGTTTTTACAAATCTAGATTAAAATCATTCGCTTTCTGATATCTTCGGCAGTGATTCTTTAAGCAGCCTAAATTATCCATCCGTGACAGCCCAGGACGAAGGGAGGGGTGCCAGGAAGGTGTTTTAAGATTTCATCATATTTCCCATTATCCTACTCTGATTTTGATTGGCAAGAACTTAAACAAATTTCCCCAAGTTGAGTCTGTTTTGCCCGTGATGGTAATTGCTGAATGATCTCTCCCTGTCCTTATCTCGAGCCACAGGCTTGTCCTTATATTTTCTCTCCCCTGTCCAGCTGAGGAGGGGGAGTGACAGAGCAGCTTTGGTGGGCACCTGGCGTCTAGCCAAGGTCAGCCCACCACATCTTCTCTACAGCTAATGCAAGAAATCCTTGAAAATTCCCCTCTATCACAAAACACCACAAAAAAATCCTCAGGGTCCATAACCTGTTGCTCAAAGGATCCAAGAATAACTCATAAAACGCACAAAACAAGTATACCCTGTACCCCAATCTGAACAGCGTGAAGGAGCAAGGATGCAAAGAAACAAAAGTAAACATGACCTTTGGCCACTAATGCTTCTCCGGAAAAATGGTCATGATTGCTCCATCTACTGTCTGCTTTAGTTGTAAAAACAAGCAAGAGAAGAAAAGTCACAGTTTCAATGCCATTTAGGGGACAAAAGCAGAAAGAGAATTCATTTCAGGAGTATTCCACAAGGTGGAAGTTTTTAAGGCTGCTGCTTGACCACCTGATTTTTGAACGTGGGTCTGACTCATTTTGGGGCCTGACACTGCCTCTTTCGCAGTGAGATGTCAACTTACCTCCCGACAGGGAGGCGATTCGAGACAGTCAGCACGGTTTCACCTAGGACAAGTCCTGCCTGACCAACCTACTGGCCTTCTGTGATGCAGCGACCACATTAGTGGGCAAGGGAAGAGCAACCGACGTCGTCTATCCAGAGTTCTGTAAGGCCTTTGAGACAGTCCCCCACAACAGCCTTCTCTCTAAGTTGGAGAGAGAGAGATTTGACGGGCTGGGGACTGTGCTGAGTGGTGTGGTTGACACGCCTGAGGGATGGGATGCCGTCCAGAGGGATCTGGATAAGCTCAAGGAATGGGCTCGTGTGAACCTCTAAGGTTCAGCATGGCCAAGTGCAGGGTCCTGACACAGTACTCCAGCTGGGGTCTTGCCACAGCGGAGTGGAGGGGCAGAGTTCATGTACTTCACGGCATCCTTCGAATTTATGAAGGACTATCAACAGAGATGGGGTTGTCCATGAGCATGAGAACCACATGAAGTCTAAAAGTCAGCAAAGGCACCTGCTCCAAAGCGTGGCAGCCTCCTGTCACACCGGAGGCAGCTCTACCTTCCACTGTCTCCAGATGTCAGGGCTCCGGTGGGTCACTCTTGGGGTAGCAGCAGGAACACTTTGGCACAGGTAAAAAGCGTTCCCAGAGCTTCCTGCAAGCATTTGCACAGCTCACAGCCCAGGACAGCCATGCCTGTGACGGCCACACCGTTTTTACCCTGCCTCCCCAGAACAAGGACAACATTCTGGACATCTCACTCCTGGGCAGAAAGCCCAGAGACTTCCTTTAATGACAGAAATCCAAAGAGCTACAATAAGCTTTTTAAATCAAGTACAGCCAATAAAAAGCAGACAAACCCACCAAAAATGATGGGTAATCCTCTGAGGCACTACTGAGGAAGAAAAGCTCTCCCGTTAAGTCCACTGCCCCTCACAAAACAGACAAGTGGCTTAAAGAGATGCCTTCAAAGAAACTGCAGATGGAAGAGAACCCTGGTAACTCTAGTACAAGAAACTGCCCAACCTGCTGCAGACATATTAGACCAGAAAAGTGGCTTACAAGACACAAAACACAGTACAATCCACCAGAGCAGCAAAAAAGTCAACCAGAAGAAACATCGTACACAAACCAAAGGTGCCTGTCCAACCACTAAAAAGACAAGCTGAAAAAGGACTCTCCACAAAAAAAGGCTACACAGAACACAACGCAAGGCAGAAATAACCTAACCCCAGGAACCCAGGGCAACAAACCCAGATTCTGTCCATAGCAAGAACACGCTTTAATCCTACCTCGCTGAAACTCTGGCATGCCATAACCCTGCCACCCCATCAACCTAGCAAACTGTAGCCCTAGCTTCCCATAACCCTCGCCCATTGTAGCTCTAGGATGTCAACAAAATGAACACAAACTCTCTGGAAATCTCTGCCGGGACCTTCAGGTGGCTCCGGATTTCAGACATCACAACTTGGAAGTGGGAGCAGGACTAGAGCCACAGGGATGTCACCAGCATCCATCTTTACATCATCCGTCACACCCTGATAACAGGCCCAGGTTAAACACTCCCAGGGAGAAAGGCTGAGGCACTCAGAGACATTGAACCAGACAGCCACAGCCACGGGGCTTCAGCTCATCTTTGCTGTGTGAGAGCCACCAGGCAGATGACCCCATCCTCCTGGAGACACTCCTCAGGGCAGACGTACCCAGTGCCAGGTGGCTGGATATGGCCTTTGCTCTATGGGGAGGCGCCTTCTGGGAGCAGGATCCCTCACAGGGGCACTGGGAAGCCCTCCTGGATCCCAGAGAAACATCTCTGTGCTGCTCCGTATCTCACCAAAACCAGGGGTGGAGGAAGGCTGCTTTCATAGCCTCCAAGACAACCAGCTCACCTGGGCTGCTCTGTGGCCACCTTTGCTGTCAGGCAGGTCTCAGCACTGCTCTGCAAGCAGCTGTCTCCTCCCTGCAGGGCACTCTCCAGCACAGGGTGCATCTCCACTTGCTCAGTCTGTGGGCAAAGATCGAAAGGGAGGGATGGGTTTGCTTTGCCCTCATTCCCAGGGTGCCACAAGAGAGACCTGCCACCCCCAAATCAGCCGTGTGATGTGGACACCACATACGAGCTGCAGACGTGGGTCAGGACGGCTGTGGGGAGCGGGCAAGCCAATCTGCGGTGCCCTCGGTGCTGGCTGAAAGCAGAGCTGGAGGCAACGGGGCGAAGCCCAGGGCAGCCGGCAGCAGGGCCCGGCAGGGTGCAGTGCCCGCAGAAATGCCCGGCTCCTGGAGCCTTAGCCCTGGGGCTGCAGCACGGGGACGGCACCAGCTGGGGCTTCGCCGGGAAAAACCAGGCAGGGGTGACCCTGACATCCCACATATGCACCTGGCCTTGGGACTTGACAACCTGGCCCTCTGCCCATCACCACCAGGGGATCCAGAAAGCAGCGCCACTGGCCATGAAGTGGTCCTGAGACAACGCTCCATGGGTGAGTCTTTAACCAGCGGGCCTAAAATGAGGACAAAGCCTGGAGGCCATCGCTGTTCTGTGCTTCTCCATCCCCCTGTCCTCATCTACATCCCTCTGTCACCCCTCTCTGCCCCTCTGTGCCCCTCTCCTCCTCTTCCCTGCTCCGCCTGGGCCTGGGCCTGGGCCTGGGCCTGGGCCTGGGCCCGGGCCTGGGCAAGCCCAGGCAGACGGCCATGAGGCTGTGGGCGGGCGGGGCCTGGCTGGGGGGCGGGATGCAGGCTCAGGCAGCAGGAGGGCGTGCCCCAGGGCATGCCGGGAGCTGTAGTCCCGGGCTCGGGGCTGCCAGGCGGCCATCTTGGTCTTGGAGGCCCAGTCTCCCTGCTCCAGCTGCAGCGAGGCTGCCCTGAGGGCCGGGGCCTCTCAGCCTGCATCTGGCTCGGGTTTGCGTGGGCTGTCTCTGGCCTTGCTCTCCTGGTGACGTGGATGCAGAGGGGCAGATGGACACTTAGTGCCTCTGGAGAGGAGCTGCCGTGGCTGAAGCTGAAGCTGAAGAGCTCAGCAGAAGGTGAAGCAGCTGGAGAATGAGATGAAGAGGATCCCAGCAGCTGCTGCCTCCAGCTGCAGATGAGAGACAGCCGGCCTCTCCAGGTGAGGAAGGGTCCCTCTCAGTAGTCCTCAGCAGACCAGATCTCCAATGTGCACCGCGGGGTCTGTATAAATAAGGAGAAGTGCAGTACGGCCACGTAGTGTGTGTTGGCGGGGGCGGGGGGGGGGGGGTGGTGTGGGTGCGTGCGTGCGTGCGTGCGTGCGTGCGGGTGCGTGGCTGTGCATCTAGGCAGCCTCATGTTGTCGGAGCTGTAAGGCACCAATGTGTTCTCTTAGGTGGACAGTCAAGTGAGTGGAGCTACAGCAGAGGAAGGGAGGAAAGGGCAGACAGAGACAGAAGTGCCTGAATTCTCTAACTGGCCTGGCAGTGCAGAGGGCAGGAACTCCGGTGAGTGCTGGGTCCATGGGGTCATGTCACCCCTCTTCTGTGTCCCAGTCCCTCCCTGCCCGCTCCCCTTTCCCTCTGTGTAATTTTTTTTTTTTTTGGTTCTGTTTCCCTCCTCTATTACCGTGCTCTGCTCCCTACCTCCCCTTTCTCTTTTCTCCAAGTCTTTCTCTTTCTCTCTCATCTCCCTCTCCCTTTACTTTCCCTCTTGCCCCTCTTTCCTGCTCCCTGTGCTTCTTTTTTTCTGTCTCTCTCTGTCTGCAGGCCAGTGCAGGTTTTTCCTTCTCCATCTCTTTGAATCATAGACTAGTTTGGGTTGGAAGGGATCTTTAAAGGTCGTCCAGTCCAACCCCCCTGCACTGAGCAAGGACATCCTCAACTAGAGCAGATTGCTCAGAGCCCTGTCCATCCTGGCCTGGAATGTTCCCAGGGATGGGGCATCTACTACCTCTCTGGGCAACCTGTGCCTGTCTTTCACCACCCTCATTGTGAAAAATTTCTTCCTTAGATCTAGCCTTTACCTACCCTCTTATAGTTTAAAACCATGAGCCCTTGTTCTGTCACAGCAGGGCCAGCTAAAAAGTCTGTCCCCATCTTTCTTATAGATCCCCTGTAATTACTGGAAGGCTGCAAAAAGGTCTCCTCGGAGCCTCCTCTTCTCCAGGCTGAACAACCCCAACTCTCTCAGCCTGTCCTCATAGGAGAAGTGTTCCATCCCTCGGATCATTTTGGTGGCCCTCCTCCTGACCACTCCAACAGGTCCATGTCTTATCCTGTGCGGAGGGCTCCAGAGCTGGACACAGTGCTCCAGGTGGGTCTCACCAGAGCGTAGTAGAGGGGCAGCATCCCCTCTCTCGACCTGCTGGCCACGCTGCTTTGGATGCAGCCCAGGATACCGTTGGTCTGCTGCTTCTCTTTTGTTCTCTCTCTTTCTCGCTCTGTCCTGTTCACAGTCACTGTGTTTTTCCATTCTCTATCCCACCGTCCCTGTCCTTCTTCCTGCTCATCTCTTCTCTCTCTGTCCCTCTCTGCTGCTTCCTGAGCCTTCCACCTGCCCTCCTCCATCTCTTGGCAAGGTTCCCAATACCTCTCTCTCTTTCTCCATTCCGCTGTGCTGCTCACTGTCCCTGGTTTTCTCTTTCTTTCTGTTGTCTCTCTCGTCTGGCGCTCTGTCCTCCTCCCTGCCCCAACTTTTCTCACTATGTCCTTCTGTCCTGCCTCTGTCCCTGCCCCTGTTCTTTTTCAGCCCCCCTCCATCTTGCTGCGTCCCCAGGCTTGTTTTGCAGTCTCTGTTCTGGCCCCAGCCCTTATTTTGCTTTCCCTCTCCTGCTCCCTCCCCCTCCTTCTGCCTCTCTTCCTCTTGCCCTGCTGCTGCTTTCTCCCTCTCTTCCCAGATCCCTGTCCCTTTTTCCCTCTTGCTGTCCTTCTTTCCCCTCTCTTTGTTCTGTCTCTTTCTGTCCCGTTCCCTGCCCCATCCTTTCTCACTGTATCCCCCTGTCCAGCTGGCTGCCCCTTCTTTCCCTCTCTCTTGCTCTGTTTTCTTTCTCCAGGTCTCTGTCCTGCTGCCCATCACAGTTGCTTTTTTCCACCACTGCTGTCCTGCCCCCTGTTCCTTTTCTCTCTCTCTGTCACTCTGTGAATTCTCTCTGAATTTGTTTGCAGTGTAACAAAATTGAACAAAGATGACTTAGGATGAATTAAGTCTTTTTTTATTACCTGTCATTCCGTGTAGTGACAGGTTTCACTTTTGCATCACTTTTCTCTTTATATTTGCTCTTCTTCAATTTCCTCTTTTTGTGTTCGTGCTTTTGGCTCTTTTCCAAATCCGTTTGGTTTCCAATGTGTTTCTTTGGCTTCTTGTGCTTCTTCTTGTCTTGGTTCTTTTTTTTCTTGCTCTCTTGACTCTCTCCTGAGCTGGCACTGCTGCTGTGGCTTTGAGTCTGCCTCTCAGAAGGGCTTCGCCTATGGCTGCAGCTAACACTGGGACTGCTTTGACTTTCACGTCTGCTTGCTTCAGGCTGGTCAACTGCAGCAGGTGCTGCTGTATCGTCTTCCACCTTACCAACAGCCTTTTCTTTTGGCTCTTTAGGATTTTTTTCCTGCAGTGTTTCCTCTGAAGGCTCCAACTCTTTTTCATGCTGTTTTACAGGGTTTGGTGGCTTAGCACTCATGTTTTTATAGCACTAGCAGGTTTTCCTACGTTTGCGGGCACTGGCTAGATTTAACATCTTCCTCTTCAGACTCAGAGTCAACTCTATCCCACTTTGACGGAGGGACCTGGATCATAATATTGACATCTTTATCAGGGGCTGTTATATCATTATTAGACTCCTCTCTGGTCTTAAGGAGTTTAGTGCCTGGCTTTTCTTCAGTCTTTCTAATGGGGCTTCCCTCAGTAGAACTAGTGCTCAGAGAAGAAAAGCGCATGTTAGTACTGGGTGAGATCCACACACTGCCATTTTCTGTAACGTTTTCTAAAATGGCTTTTGTTTCAATTCTAAATCTTCAGGAGTTTTTCAAAAGATGTTCAATTAAGGGAACAGGCAAGAGAACGGATGAGCCCACTAGCTGTGACTATGAGCAACCAATGGTTTTAGTATCTTCCTACTCTACATGTAATTAACAAAGACACAAGATTATCAGATTGGGGCCCATCTGATCTGGTAATACCTTCAGGTCCTACTTCTACCAATGGTGGATACATGAGACATGCGCTCTTGTTTCATTCTTGTAAGCAAGCAATTATGGAGAGGTATACACAACCAAAGCTCTGTCCCACTGTTCTTCCTTAGAAAAATGTACAGTTTTGAACCTTCTTAGAACACCAAGACACTACCTTATGTCTCCAGCCATGTCTTAAATGTTTTGAGTTTGCTTTGTCCTCCTTCTTTAGGCACTGAAATCTAAATCCTAACAGTTCCACACTAGATCACTTTTCTGTTTTTCACGTGTCATACAATGGAACCTAGAAGAGAGGTCTCCAAGGGAAGTGCCAAACACAGAGGCACTGAGCTGGGAGCAGTGTAGCTGTGTCGATATGGCGCTGTGCTCAAAGCCAAAATCAGTACAACCTATTGTCAGCCAAGCTGCTCTCTCTGCAAGGTATAATTTCATGTCCTGCTGACAAAAGTAGAACATGACAGTGCCTTGCAATTTTTGAAACGCAAAATATTGCATGA
Source organism: Phaethon aethereus (assembly GCF_964289735.1). Taxonomy (NCBI): domain Eukaryota; kingdom Metazoa; phylum Chordata; class Aves; order Phaethontiformes; family Phaethontidae; genus Phaethon; species Phaethon aethereus. The sequence goes on along the minus strand of NW_028114142.1, from coordinate 30,242 downwards.
GATAGACATGTCTGTTGTCCTTGCCGTTCGCAGTAGCGTGGATTTGAAGGAAGACCGAGAGGGCACTCCTCGAAGAGTCAACATGTAATGAATAAGAAGAGGGGAAAACGAAGTCCCAGAAGTAAGGGTCAAACATGTTATTAGCTTTCTGCGCAGTACAGACTGCTTGTTTCCTTTAACAAAATTTGGTTCTGACACAAGTACACTTGAACAGGAGAGATCACAGATTATTCACTCATTTAGCAGGGATTTAGCTGTTCCTTCCATTAGTCACCATAAAGAATTCTGCAGCTTTTGGGGTGGGGGGAGGAAGGAAAGAATAGGAAAAGAAGTGATGAGGTACCTGGTGTAATCTACGAGAGTTGAATGAGAGCCATCAGCTCCTGTTACTTCTCACTTTTACCTTTGCTTTTTCTTGTTTCACGTTGCTGCTGCTCGGCTCATGTTTCTCAAGAGGTTCTTTTGCGGGTGGCACATTTTCTTCACTCACCATCTTTTTGCCAGTTTCTTAGTTAAATTGAATCTTATTGAAGATTGTTAAGGCTTCAGGTTGTTAAGAAAAGCAGATTTATCCTTTGCTGGAGTTCATTCTCCTTTTTCACCATCAGGCTTGGTCTTCCCCTTCCGTGATGTGTTTGATTCAGCACTTTCTGCTTTAGAGGCCTTCATGGAAGTGGCTTCACGTTCTTTGTCAACCTTTTCATCACCTTTTATTTCTTTTTTTTCAGGTTTCACATCAGAAGTTTTGCTTTTTTCAGTAGGTTTTTTTGGCTGCCCCTCTTTGTTGGAGAGCTGCTCTGACTTGATTTCTTTTGGATGGTCTTTCTTTGCCTTTTCCTCCACGGCTGGTCTAGTTTCTGGGTGATCTTCTATCACTTTTGGATGAATTTTCTGTGGGGCACCAAGAGCCTTCTCATCCTTTTGAGAGGAAGATGTTTAAACATTGTCTGTCTTTGGCACGTCCTCCTTCACTTGTTTCACAGGAGGTTCCATTGGAGGAGACTTTTCACGCTCGCTGTCCACCTTCACTTGGGAAGCTTTAGCTGGTTTTCTTATATTGTCTTTCTGAGGAGGAACAGCCACTTCTGCTTCCCGCTTTGTCTTGCCAGTTTTTGACTTTGGCTCCTTCTCTTTCTTCTCCTTTTCAGACACCGGTTTGAACGTGTCGTGGTTTAGCCCCAGCTGGCAACTAAGTGCCATGCAGCCGCCCGCTCACTCCCCTCTCCCCCAGTGCGACGGGGGAGAGCATTGGGAAAAAACTCGTGGGTTGAGTTAAAAACAGTTCAATAGGACAGCAAGAGAGAAGGAAACAACAATGATAACAACCATAATAATACCGACAAAGGAACATAGAAGAACAAGTGATGCCCAATGCAGCAATTACTCAGCAGCCGGCAATCCATAACCCATCCCCGAGCAGCGATTTCTGCCCCCCCGGCTAACTCCAATTTGTGTACTGGGCATGATGTTGTATGGTAGGGAATATCTCTTTGGCCAGCCTGGGTTAGCTGTGCTGACTGTGTCCCCTCGCAGCTTCCCGTACACTCCCAGCCTTCTTGCTGGGGCCAGCACGAGAAGCTGGACTGTCCTTGACTACTTAGCAACAACTCAAAACGTCAGCACATTATCAACATTTTCTCATCCCAAATCCAAAATATAGCCTCACGCTAGCATCTGTGAAGAAAACCAGCTCTATCCTGCCTGAAACCAGGACAGATACGCATCTAGTGAGGATGAAAGTACCTACTTTGACTTTTTTGGGTTGTGTTTGCACTTTTTGTCAATATCTCCTTAAAAGTCTACTTCAGCAAAAGAAGAAGAAATCGCTTCTCGTTTCTGTGTCTGACTAAGAACTAACCTGATCATACAGAGAACCAATGTGAAGAGCCATTGGTTGTCGTTACTGGGTACCATATCTGACTTGTCGTGCTTTCCCTGTGCGTCGGGTGGTGGTTTCTGCGTGGCACTGGTCTGTGCTGCTGGGTCCACATCCCTGTTGGTTGCCAGATGCAAGGCAAAGGGCTTATCCTTGTTTAAAATTACTGGTCTACTTTCAGAAACTGTCTCCACAGACTTAAAAAAGAAATTCTTCCTCATCTCTTTGTGCTTTAGGAGAGAAGCAGTGGGGGGGTTTCAGGGCAGTGCCCATAAAAGAGCCTTTAGGAGATCCTGTCCCTTGCCCGTCAGATGGTGCAATGAAGAGTTTGAGAAAGTCATGAGTGTTTTGGTGTCCACCAAAGCAGGTGGGTTTGGGTTTTTTGTTGTTTTGTAGCATTTATAGCTTGTGTTTCTTACATAGGAGAGCTGGGAGGCTGGGAGGAAATCCTGTGGGTAGCAGAGGATGTGCTTAGTTACATATCAAAGGAAGATGAAATAAATAACTATGTAAGGGTCAGCATAAGTATTGAGATGTTTTGCTGTTTAAATGTCGACCTGAACTTTGACTGAAATGGATTCGCTGGCACTTTTCTTCTCTCCTAGTTCATGTGTGGGTAGAAGAAAGAAGGCAGCAGACATACACACTGGCTAAAACCGCTTTTTATTGCAGGCTGTAAAGGTGCCTCTTGGCTGTAAGCCTGAGAAGGACCCCACATTACAATTCTCGATGCCTCATATGCAATTTTAAGGGTACTCACATATTCATTTTTGCAGGCTGAAAAACCCATTGGCTTTGGCCACGACATGTTACTGTTTGCTTTTGTGTATTTGTACACACATCCTGCCCTGTGCAAGCATGCTTAATGCATGTTTATTAGCTGAGTTGGCACTATCTCGTTGCACCTTTGCCGCATTCAGCTGGTTTCTGTCTGGTTTTTTCTAATGCTAAGCCCACTTGTATAGGTGAGGCCACTGTCAGTCAAGTTCTCTTGCGCATGTCTTTGAAGCTAGCTTTACACAGGAGCTTTTTCTTATGAAGCACAATTGGCTGATCAGCTTTGTCACCAGGGCTAGTTCAAAGCCTACGCAGCAGGAAGCAACTGCTGCCAGACAAGGCTTCTTTATATCCCACGGGAGCTCAGTGGTTGTAACACACTTTCTGGTTTTCCTTGGGAGACAGGGGGGACCAAAGCTCTTGCATCAGAGCGTACTTTGGTCGGGGGAGGCAGGGTAAAAACGGTGTGGCCGTCACAGGCACGGCTGTCCTGGGCTGTGAGCTGTGCAAATGCTTGCAGGAAGCTCTGGGAACGCTTTTTACCTGTGCCAAAGTGTTCCTGCTGCTACCCCAAGAGTGACCCACCGGAGCCCTGACATCTGGAGACAGTGGAAGGTAGAGCTGCCTCCGGTGTGACAGGAGGCTGCCACGCTTTGGAGCAGACATGCTCTGGTGGGCTCAGAGCAGGTGCCTTTGCTGACTTTTAGACTTCATGTGGTTCTCATGCTCATGGACAACCCCATCTCTGTTGATAGTCCTTCATAAATTCGAAGGATGCCGTGAAGTACATGAACTCTGCCCCTCCACTCCACTGTGGCAAGACCCCAGCTGGAGTACTGTGTCAGGACCCTGCACTTGGCCATGCTGAACCTTAGAGGTTCACACGAGCCCATTCCTTGAGCTTATCCAGATCCCTCTGGACGGCATCCCATCCCTCAGGCGTGTCAACCACACCACTCAGCACAGTCCACAGCCCATCAAATCTCTCTCTCTCCAACTTAGAGAGAAGGCTGTTGTGGGGGACTGTCTCAAAGGCCTTACAGAACTCTGGATAGACGACGTCGGTTGCTCTTCCCTTGCCCACTAATGTGGTCGCTGCATCACAGAAGGCCAGTAGGTTGGTCAGGCAGGACTTGTCCTAGGTGAAGCCGTGCTGACTGTCTCGAATCGCCTCCCTGTCGGGAGGTAAGTTGACATCTCACTGCGAAAGAGGCAGTGTCAGGCCCCAAAATGAGTCAGACCCACGTTCAAAAATCAGGTGGTCAAGCAGCAGCCTTAAAAACTTCCACCTTGTGGAATACTCCTGAAATGAATTCTCTTTCTGCTTTTGTCCCCTAAATGGCATTGAAACTGTGACTTTTCTTCTCTTGCTTGTTTTTACAACTAAAGCAGACAGTAGATGGAGCAATCATGACCATTTTTCCGGAGAAGCATTAGTGGCCAAAGGTCATGTTTACTTTTGTTTCTTTGCATCCTTGCTCCTTCACGCTGTTCAGATTGGGGTACAGGGTATACTTGTTTTGTGCGTTTTATGAGTTATTCTTGGATCCTTTGAGCAACAGGTTATGGACCCTGAGGATTTTTTTGTGGTGTTTTGTGATAGAGGGGAATTTTCAAGGATTTCTTGCATTAGCTGTAGAGAAGATGTGGTGGGCTGACCTTGGCTAGACGCCAGGTGCCCACCAAAGCTGCTCTGTCACTCCCCCTCCTCAGCTGGACAGGGGAGAGAAAATATAAGGACAAGCCTGTGGCTCGAGATAAGGACAGGGAGAGATCATTCAGCAATTACCATCACGGGCAAAACAGACTCAACTTGGGGAAATTTGTTTAAGTTCTTGCCAATCAAAATCAGAGTAGGATAATGGGAAATATGATGAAATCTTAAAACACCTTCCTGGCACCCCTCCCTTCGTCCTGGGCTGTCACGGATGGATAATTTAGGCTGCTTAAAGAATCACTGCCGAAGATATCAGAAAGCGAATGATTTTAATCTAGATTTGTAAAAACCGCGAATTAACAGAAGTTGCTGGCAGGGTCCACTCTATTCCATATTCAACGTGGAAAAGCTATGCAGAGAGAAGCCAGATTACAATTAAACTGGAATGATTTACGTGTCTATCGGATCGAGTTAATGTGTATCTTGAGGAGAGAAACTAGGGGAGACCCTCCTCTTGAGACACGAGGCTCAGAGTGGACCGAAATCCACCCCTAGTCCTGGACTTGGTCAACGGTTTATGACTAAGGTTAGGTAAGGAAAGTAAAGGAATGCCCTCCCGTTGAGTCACGAGGTTCAGGGTGGACCCCCATGCTTTCTAAAGTCCTTTTCAGAGGGGAGTCTAGGTGCGGCTGAATCCACTCCTAGTCCCAGACTTGGTCAACGGTTTACATGACTAAAGGGATAGAGTATCAGGGATTCTGGTGTAGTGATATAGTCCATGATTTTGTGCTTCCTGTCACTTAAAGATGGCAATTTATCCAATACAAAATAGCAGCAATCACATTCACTAACAATGCCGAGATAAGTCACAGTATCAAATCATATAAAACTTAGCAGCATAATCCACTGAAACTTACTACGAGAATTCTTTTTCAAAATATTTGTTCTGCAGTCTTTTTCTTTATTCTTTTCTAACAAGAGCTTCCATGAACTTGTGATACCTGTTTGGATAGGTACACAGTTCCACTAACAAGCTGAAAATAGCACCTACCAGACACCGACAACACGGTGTTTTCCCTGCTGCCCAGCCCAGCCCAGGATTACGGCACTGGTTGGTTTAGTACTGCAGGGTCCCATGGGGATCCCTGTCTGGGGGCTGGTTAAGCTCGGCAGTGTGAGCAGGAGGGTACGCTTTCTCATCTCACGTCCCTTCTTCCAGTCAGTTACGAGGGAGTCCCAGAGTCCTCTGGGCATATTCTTCTGGACTGAAGGGTTCTTTTGTAGTGGAGACCCACCATAGAGAAACAGAAGGAAAGCTTCATCTTACGCTATAGGTTTGAGTGAGATGAAACTACAAAACGTTAACCAGGTGCTGAAAGCGTACGGCCCTTGGCTTGGAGTCCGGACAATCCAGTTCCTCTAACTCTTGCAGGCTGGCACAGCAGGGCAGGATCACGTCAGGCTACGTGAGACTGTGTCGGCATCCTCCAGCCTGGGCCCCAGCCACGGGGTGCCATCCTCCAGAAACAGGCTGCTCCAGCACGGGCCTGCCACGGGGTCACGGCCTCCTTCGGGCATCCCCCTGCCCCGGCGGGGGGTCCTCCCCAGGCTGCAGGTGGAGATCTGCTCCAGCGTGGAGCTGCATGGCTGCAGGGGCACAGCCTGCCTCACCATGGTCTTCACCAGGGGCTGCAGGGGAACCTCTGCTGCGGTGCCTGGAGCACCTCCTGCCCCTCCTTCCGCACTGACCTTGGTGTCTGCAGAGCTCTTTTCACATGTTCTCACTCCTCTCTCCGGCTGCAAATGCCACGTGCCGGTTTTGTCCCCTTCTGAAATATGTTATCCCAGAGGTGCTGCCCCCGTCGCTGCCTGGCTTGGCCTTGGCCAGCGGCGGGTCCGTCTTGGAGCCGGCGGGCACGGGCTCTATGGGACACAGGGGAAGCTTCTAGCAGCTTCTCACAGAAGCCACCCCTGCAGCCCTGCTGCCACAACCTTGCCACGCAAACCCCATGCAGAGGACGAGGTTGCTGTGCATAAACTCACAAACCAACCCAGAACGGCTGCCATTGTGCTGTAACAGGAACGGTGTCACAGAGGGCGAGAAGGCAGGCATAAGTGTCCCGAGCAATCTCCATAGCAGGCTCACTCCAGGAAGACCCTCGTGGTGTGGGCATTCCCGTCCAAGAGCCTGCAGATGTGATGGGGATGTCCTTTATCCTCCTGGATGCCTACAGTCTGCAAAATTGTGACCTATCGTTGCAAAAATGAGTGAGCAAGTCTGTGCTGCAGTTCGCGTTTTCTTTTCTTTGGCTTTTTCTGTATTGTATTTGCCAGACAGACCCTGGCTGGCCACACATGTAGCAAGTAAGTGGAGGTTTTTACTACTAGTTGGCTTCTGTATCGATGTGTTCTTTGGCTGTTCCTTAATAACGGAGTTGATTTTTAAACAAAAATGCCAGTAAGATACCATGACTTTGGTAAAGCTTCTGTCAAGAGCTGCAGCTAATAAGGGGGTGTCTCTATCCCACCGGGTGTGGACAGCATTTGGACAGATTTACCTGCAGTGGTTCAGTTCCCCACGCCTGGTAGTGTGTGGCAGTGGGGTCTGCAATTTCCTCAGTTTGCTGGTTCAACCAGTGCAACTGCTAAAATGCGGACTGGGAGAGCTTCTGTGAGAGAGAAACTGTGAGGTTAATCTCCAGAATTTATTACCGTTTCTCTTCTTTTGAGGGAAAGCATCTTTTTTTTTTTAACTTGCATAATGAAGAGGTTTGACTGTCTAAGTTGACACTTAATGTTTGCTAAAAAAGCAATTAGTTTTGTGGTGAAATGCAAAATTCAAAACACTTTGTGTACGCTCCTGAACTCAGGAGCTGTGACTGTGGTTTGTCAGAATAGAAGTGGCACAGCTAAGGTGGAATTTTGGCAAGCTTTAATGGGGGAACAGAAGCATTGACAGTTAAAGACCAATCTGCATTTTCTTGAATAAGTTTCCAATTCTTTTAGTTACTGGCAAAACAGGGCAAAAAATAGACACAAGAAAGTGTAGAATTTTCTATTGTCCTGTTACCCTCCTCTCTATGTAAAATAGCTGTTGCTCCTGGAGGGATGTTGTGAAAGAAACATGTCGTCTCTTTGGATTTCCTTGTTCTGTGGGTTTCCCCACAAAAGGCATTTTTATAACAGCGTCTGGTTAATTTTCCTTTGCACATTGCAGGTAAAATCGCCCGTGGATACCGAGAAACCCATCCTTCGGTGAGTGTGAAGGTAACCTTTAGCTTTCCTAGCATTTAAGAATGGTGGAGCAAGCTGTGAGATTTGCCCTTTGTGACAGAGTGCCAGCCTTGCAGGCTGAAGGAAAGTCAACCGTAGCGTCTTTGCAGCAGCAGCAAAGGTTGGGGTTAAATAGGAGGGTTCTTAAACCCTTGTATTTAACCACATTCGAATAAGTAGATACCTGTTAGCTTAATTAACTGTTACCATGACTGTAGATACAACGCCAAAGCAATGAACCAGCAACTAGATGTGACTTCTAGCGATATATCCAAGCATGACATTTTGTAAAATTGGACTTTGACTAAGCATGGGCATGGATAAGTTGTTTTCAGCAAGAATGAAAAACGCCAAGACAACTTAACAAAACAGCAGGGTCATTTGTAACCTTTAAATTGTGCTGTGCCACGTGTAACTTAGCACCGGGGCCTGTAGGACTACAGGCATGTCCAGATTGGTTCCTGAAGCTGTCTGAGCAGACCCAAGTGGTGTGTAATTGTCAAAGCTCCCAAGTGCCAAAGCGGTGACTGTTGCTCATGCTCCCGTCTGTCCACAGGGCACAAAACCAGCATGTGAACCCCCACCAGCTCTGCCTGTTTCTGAAGAAGCGGATGAAGGTCATGAGGAGGAGGAAGAAGGCATTGAACCTCCCCCTGTTCCCGCACCCTGGCCTGAACATACAAAACCAGTAAGTCCCAGCGTTGGATAGCACTGTATTTGGGGTAATTCAGAGCTGCATGTTTCTGGTCAGACAGCACTTGCGGGTGAAGACTCTGCGGGCCGCAGTCCTACCATGACAGTGCTTCACCCAGGCCACTGACACCCCGACAATCGGGTTTGAACTTTCCCATTTAGTCATGAGTTTCCTGTGATTCTGATAGGGTCCGTGAATTTATCTTAATAGCAGAGAAGAGGCATCTTCGTAAGCATTTGCATTTGCAATATGATCTTAGGGGCATCTCTGCAAGCCAGCTTTCTGATACAAAGCCTTTTCTTGTCACAGATCTACTCATGCTCTGTAACTGAACCTGCCGCTGCGCTGGCACCAGCTAAAGTGGCCACCACTCTGCAATGTGGACAATCAAACGCTTTGTCCAGAAACACAGACGGGCAGGAGACAAAATCTGGGCTGACAGATGAGGACATCCTAGAGAAACTGAGTACGTATTCGGTATTTCTTTCTGTCCCATGCCCTGTGCCAGATGTGCCGGCCCTGCCTTCCTGCTGCTGCAGCGCAGAGCTGCCGGGAGGCGGCAGCACCCCATCTGGCCTGGCTTCTGAGCCTTACTGCTGGAATGATCAGCATCTCGTTTGTGCAGCTGCCTGTGTAACGCGGCAGCCTGAGGAATAATGCTGTTCGTGCTGTCCACCACGGCTGTGCTTATTTGTGAATAAGCATAATATTGGTAGACAGTAAGTTATCCATGGGACAGCACTGTGCCCTGGTGGCCAAGAGGGCCAATGGTATCCTGGGGTGCATTAAGAAGAGTGTGGCCAGCAGGTCGAGAGAGGTTATCCTCCCCGTCTATTCTGCGCTGGTGAGGCCTCATCTGGACTATTGCGTCCGGTTGTGGGCTCCCCAGTTCAAGAGAGACAGGGAACTCCTGGAGCGAGTCCAACGGAGGGCTACGAGGATGATTAAGGGACTGGAACATCTCTTGTATGAGGAAAGGCTGAGAGACCTGGGGCTGTTTAGTCTGGAGAAGAGAAGACTGAGAGGGGACCTTTTCAATGTCTATCAATATCTGCAGGGTGGCTGTCCGGAGGATGGAGCCAGTCTCTTTTCAGTAGTGCCCAGTGACAGGACGAGGGGCAATGGGCATAAACTGCAGCACAGGAGTCCCACCTCAGCATGAGGAAAAACTTCTTTACTGTGAGGGTGATGGAGCACTGGAACAGGCTGCCCAGAGAGGTTGTTGGAGGCTCCTTCTCTGGAGACCTTCCAAACCCGACTGGACACGTTCCTGTGCAAGCTGCCCTCGGTGATCCTGCCTTGGCAGGGGGGTTGGACCAGATGATCTTCAGAGATCCCTTCCAACCCCTGCCATTCTGTGATTCTGTGGAGATCAACATGCGTGCAGTGTTGAGAGTGCAGGACAAGTGCGTGTCAATCCCAGTCAGGTTGCAGACAAGCAGTGTGGTTCTTAGAGTGGCATAAGCAAGGTCTTCAGAACTTAGCCCGGTAATGAGTGGATGATGGTGATAGTTCTTAAAACCCCATCATTCCTGGTGAATGAACATGAGAAGCTGTTCTTTAAAAACATAAAGGCATTCTTCCGGCAAACTGCTGAAAGGTTGAGAAGATCCCCTCCTGGAAACACTCTGCAGTATTTTTCCTGTTCTGAAAATGGCACCTGTTCATCAAAATTGATTCCAGAACCCAAGGTGCATGTAATCTTTGGTAGCATTAAACCTTCTGTTGAATCACACAGAGTATTTATTCCTAAGGAAATAAAGGCTCTGTTGTTCCAGCGCTCGCTAGTGTTTCTCGACAACAAACACTTGCATTGGTGCTTGTTCTTTTCTGATACCTGTCTGCTGTGAATGTTTCTCCATGCTCTTAGTTTGCTGTCAAGGTAACTCTCCAAAGGACTGTAGAAAATCCGTCTTTGTGGAGGCTGTCTGTGCTGTGGAGCTGCCTGTATGACGAAGTTGTTGTTGTTGTTGTTGCCCAAGTGGCTACAAACGACTGACAAGCCCAGACAGTGGAGCTGCATTTCTGACCTGCTGGAAGTTGGTATCTCCAGTTTGCAGTGAGCATCTTTAATTTTGTTTCTTTCAGGGAGCATTGTGAGCATGGGAGATCCTAAGAAGAAATATACTGAATTGGAGCAAATTGGCCAAGGGTAAGTCTGACCACAGTTACTGACACGAAAAATGGGCCAGGTATTTTGCTGGTGTAATATCAAGCGTGAAGTCGGGCAAGCTCCAGACATGTTCAGACAACCCTGGATTTAGATTCTCCTGTCTCTCAGTACCGATCAAATTTATAAGTGCGGTCGGAAGGCACGGCCAAAGACAACCTGGTGGAGCCAATGTCTTGTCTGCAGCAAGGAGCAGGACCGGGAAGGTCTACTGTCCCTCAAGTGTGTGGCCCCTATTTGCTTATGTTCTTAGGGGGAGAAGGGGGAATAGTTTTTTGTATGTCGCAAAATAATCTGGCCATGCTAAAGAATGGCGAAAAAACTTTGTTGCCTAAAAGAGCAACTTAGCACCTGCTAGTTGTCAGATAGATACCAGTTCTCAATACCATTTCTTTCGAATATTTTGCTCTAAAAAGATATTCAGTGATCTGGATTATAACCACATAGTTTAGCAACAGAACCCAGAGATTAAATAATAAGCTCTCTTTTCTAGCAGAGGCAGAAAAGAACAAAAATTCAGTAATAAACAGAGAGTTGAAGCACAAAGTACTTGATGAGAACATGCATCATCTGCCTGATGGCAGACCACTTGTGGATCCTGCAGGTTTTAGGAGTTTACAGAAAAAAAAACATCAGGCTATTTCCCTTTGAAGCCCAACCATGCTTACTGTAACTAGGATTGATTTGAAATGGTTCCGATGTGAGGAGGCAAGAAGAAATGGCATCAAAATTAGGTATCTGACTTGCGTTTTAAATACAGACAGACTCCCAGCTCGGTCAAAGTTTCGGTGGCTGTGTCGTAGTTCCGGGAGGGCCAGCGCCATTGTGTAGCACCAGGATCACGCTGCTGTCAGTGTCTGACAGAAGCTGTTCACTGACATCGGGAGATGTTTTCCTGCCTGTTAAGGCAGGTGACCTTAGTGTTTGTAAAGAAACCGTGACTGCTTGTGAGGTTTGGAGTCAGGGTAGCACGTTGCTGACCTAGAACTGATAGATGCTGCAGAAAGCCAGACGCACTCACGCTCTTTCTCTGGCAGGCTTTATCGTAGACACTTCTTGTTTGGTGGGGCACTTGTGGGAAGGTGTTTCTGCTCCATTCGTTGTATAAAAACCCTTTCTGGGATTGCCACTTGCGTTATACCCGAAGGTTTGGTTCTCATTGTCATTTGTAAAATGTCAGTGGACACTTAGAGCTGTGCCAGGCTCTCAAAAGATATGTGTCGACTGAAGAAGTGAGAGCCAGAAGAAACATGCGTGTGACGCACGTGTGACCGTGACAGTATGACCATCGCCCTCACCGTCTTTTGTTTTGCCCATCCTAGGAGTGAGCTTGTACAAAGGTGCCTCAGCAGCTGGTGGGAAGAGAAGTGGCTAATATCTGGCCTGAAAGGGTCTCTGAACTGATTTCCTCCAGCTTTTAGTGCAGCCTGAAGATGGCACGCCCTTCTTACAGAGCAGTGAGCGTGCTGCCGTCACCAGCTCGTGACTGTCATGCTGCAGGTCAATTTGTAGTGATGGGGAAAAATCCTCCAGAAAAAAATCGTCCCTGGTGCCTGTTGGATAGCAGTGCTTCAGACATATTTCAGCCTGCAGGTACACAAACAAGCCAGGGGATCAGGTGAAAAGGAGCAAACTGATTTTGGCATTGTCAGTCAGTGGGACACTTGCCGGATGGGTGTTCCCACTTCTCAGAATTCCCTCCCTGGCTCTCCCTTGCCTCACTGCCCATGCAGACGTCAGCTTTGACATGATGGCAGTGTAAACCTGTGCTTAGCTCAGAAGGAACACTAATGGGGTTTACAAGCCTGCAGTTACTTTAAACCCAAAGGGGTTTCCTCTGACCGTGGCCTTTCAGGCCCTTCACATCATTACAGGGGAAGAACCTCTTTTAACAAGAGGCAGATGGCAAACAAAACGCCACACTGCCTAGTCCGCAGATGAGAGCACCATTTCTTTCTGGTGGCTCTACAACACAACCCGTGTCTGCCACAGGAGGAAAATACAGATACCATGAAGAGTCCTTCACGTGTCCGGTGCACCTAACAGAAGCAGCTGCTGACGGCTCTTGACACCTAAAGAAGCTGTCTAAGGATCCCCTGTTTGGAGCACAACATGCCTTAACCTGCTCTAGCTGTGACCTTGTAGGATGGATGGAGAATAGTTTCCTTGCTTTGCTATGCTGGAGAAAGCTGTGTCTGGATCCTTTCCTCATGTTCGACATCCCTTGTTCTTCACGTTGGGCATAAGTTTTCTCTTGGATACCCTGCGTGGCAGAGGGCTGGTGGGCTGCTGCGCTGTGTGCTGCTGCCTGAAGGAGTGGGTGAACAAAGGTGTTTTTTAAACCCCACAGGCAGCAGCGATCTCCTATCTGGGCTTGCTTTCACTCCTAGGGACTAAAGTGCTCCTTTCTTTGCTGCTGTTTTGTTTCTAGGGCATCAGGAACTGTTTACATGGCGATGGACATCACCACAGGACAAGAGGTAAGTGTCTACAGTCCCAGCCGATTTTGCAGGTCTTTAGTGCTCTCCCCTCTGGTGCGAAGGGTGGATGGGGCTTTTGGGTGGCCAGTAGATCTTTACTGCCAAGGCGGTTCCTCTGAAGCACAGGCTAGTGTCAGCTGGCAAAATGCATCATCTGCTGTCTTCAGCCTTCAGAAATCCCAGCAAGCTTTTGGGACTGATAAAAACAGTATCATTTTTATTGCCAGTGTCAATGTGTTGGTTTAGAAATCATTCTCATGTCTATCAGTGTAGAAGAAGTATATCAAGAGCAAAGATCTCTCCCAAACCAAACAGTCGTGTTTAAGTCTGGTGTCGGTGACAGCCCATTACAGCCCGTGAAGTGCTCGCAGGGAAGTGGGGGCCAGGAGGGTGAGAAACGAATCTTGAAGGAAAGCGGCGTTAGCTTTGACAGCCCCTGTAGTGACCAGTTTAAAGTGGCCTCTTCACATTCCTTTCCTTTTCCAAGGCAAGCGGTCTTGAATCTATACAAACCCTGCCTGAAAATGTGGCTAGAAACCCAGGAATGGGAGCGGAGGGGTGGTCTCTTTCGTGCCATGTTGAGAGCAGGACTAGACAGAGGCGCTTTATAACTGCTCTTAGGTAGAGGTCTAGCCCTGCTTAGGACCCGGGGTGTATCCATCAAATGACATAGAATGGATTATTTTTTTGAAACCCTCAAAGTAATTGCCAATCTGAACTGTGTTAAGGAATGTGTATTTCGAGTTGCAAAATCAAGATTCAAGAAGCTAGGAAGTGCCAGGTGTAGATAGCTAGGGTCTGGCGGCCGGAAGATATCGCGCTGTACGGAAAGTTAGGGCCCCTCTCCTGAAAGCCAATAGCGTTTAATTTATGATGCAAGCAGACAGAAGTGAGGTTATAAACCTAAGCTATATAACGCCGTGTCACACACTAATAAACGCCATTTGCCGTCTACCACATTGGTGTCAGCAAGCTGATGGCCCGAGCGGCCTGGGGTTGGTCTCCGTGCCGTTCCTGAACCAGGTCGCCACGCCTGCGAAGGCAACAGCCAGGACTGTATTTTTTGTGTGTGTAACCTTAATGATTGTTTTAGTATGGCTTTTGAAATGTAATGTACGTCTGTGTTTTCTCTCTGTTATGCCGTCAAGTCAAGAGTAACAGCAGTTGCTGAAATAATGATGACAAATCGTACAATTACTAAAGCATTACCAGCAGTTTTTGTGTATCTTGGCAGTAACAAAATCACTTCCTGCTTGCAAACTGTGCATCAACAATAATAGTGGTGGTAAACTAAGACCATCTGAGAAGAATGTCGGTCCAGAGAGTGTTGTTAGAGATGCGTGCTTGATAGTTTAAAGAGCATTTGTACAGATTTTACAAGACAAAATGTATATGGCCGTGTGTCCTGTAACTAGCACCCAGGCTAGCAGAGAAATCGGGTGTTGTAATATAAGTTACTGAGCTCTTTGGTCTGATACCAAGACAGTTTGGCACAGCTCTGCTGTGTCATTCCAAAAACACGCGCTGCATGTTCATTGGGACCTTGTGCAACAGGCTACTCAAGTTAATGGCTTTCCCTGTCGTTTTAGGTGGCCATAAAGCAAATTAATCTCCAACAACAGCCCAAAAAGGAGCTAATAGTTAACGAAATCCTCATCATGAGAGAAAACAAGAGCTCCAATATTGTGAACTATTTAGAGAGGTGAGTAGTTCTGGTATGATCACGTGAATGTTCATTTACATGCTGCAAGCCAAACCTTTTTAAAAACCCCTTTGGTCACTGGCAGAAAATTGATGTCTATTGTTTATCTACTCATAGCCAGTGTATGGGAGGAGACTGCATTTTGTCTGCATTAATCTTTTCTGGCATATATTGCTTAAGACTGTTTTCAAGGACCTGGCACAGCCATCTCAGCCTACCTCCATGTTGTTTTGTTGTTGGCTTGATTGGTTTTGTGGTTAAGTTGATCATCTTTTCTGTGTCTTATCATAAGTGCTGGTAAATCCTCCTCGAAATTACTTCCTTTGGGCTGTTCCTGCTCTTTTCCATTGCTGTGGATATCAGGAAGGTGAAGTTCTTGTTTGCAGAAACACGTAATTTGCCACTTTTTAAATTGTTTCTCCTGTTCCTGGATGTATTTTCTGGTAGGTTTTCCAAACTGTTGACCAATTCCTGTCCTCACTGGTACACATCCTCCTGATCCAAGATTTATCTTTGCCATTACTGAACTTTAATTTTTCACTTGCTTGCCAACTCGGACCTCTAATTGTTCACTTATGGGCCTTCCTCATTTAGACCGCACAGGTTCTAAGTCCTGTATAGCCTAGAGGGAATGTCTATTCATGTTGTCCTGTCCTCATGTAAGAATGACTTGCAAACAAAATCAGCTGTAGCCTTTTTCCAGAGGTAATTTAGCCGTGCACACTCATCTCAGTGCCATTGTTTTCTTCTTTCAGCTACCTCCTCGGTGACACACTGTGGGTGGTTATGGAATACCTAGCTGGAGGCTCTTTAAATGATGTTCTTGAGGAGACATGTATGGATGAAGGACAGATAGCAGCTGTCTGTAGGGAGGTAAGGGATCCCGCCTGTGCTTCCCATTACTGGGACAGGATGGTACTTCTAAGCAGGTGGTAAGAAGATGAGAGGTTTCATGTTCAGAGCTTTGTTTCTGTGTTGCTTTTATGATACGGAGAAGAAAGAGCATCTTAAGTGAACTGCCTGCCAGTATCGCTGCACTTATTACACTCTGTTGTTTTACTCATAGAATTTTATTGTACTATTTCTTTTTTTGTTGTTTTTAGTTTTACTCTTCTCAACTTTGCCTCTCTAAACCTTTGCCTGGAGCATGCCTGTACTGCATTCCTTTCGTGTACAAGCAAATATGCTGGTGGCAGAATTTTAAAATACCAGCAAAGAAAAAGAGGGGCTCCTTCATCCCAGTCCTCGGCTTAAAAGAATAGCACTCCACCCAAAACGGTGGTTGCTCCTGAAAAATGCCTAACACGCTATTTCCAGATCTGCCGTCAAGCCTAACAATAAAATCTTTCTCATGCGACCTCCGACTCAAAAGTGATCCATCTTATACCGAAGGAAGGGACTTTTTGGTTTTTGGCAAACCATAGTTTGTCACCTGGGTGGAGATAGCACATTCCCTGCAGCAGCAGTCATTCCGTGTGTGCTTTCAGGGGACAGTCTGTGGCAAGAATTGACATTTCTGTTTCAAAAGCTACTACGCCTTCGTTTAGGAAGTTATTACTCTGTGTTGAAGCAGCAAGCTCTTCCTCTTGAGAGCACAATACTCTGCCATTACTCTCAATTCAACTAGAAATTAAATCCTTTAGAGCCATTTCTTTTCTTGTGTGATGAAATCTGGTCACTAAGTAAGTTTTACCCTCATGTTTCTTTTTTATCTATGAGTGCCTACAAGCTCTGGATTGCCTTCATTCCAACCAAGTGATCCACAGAGACATCAAAAGCGACAATATCCTCCTCGGAATGGATGGATCTGTCAAACTGAGTAGGTATCCTTGGTCAGGTGCAGCATTCCCAGGATGTGGTGTGGGGCTGCTTTTGACTGACTGCCTGTTACCCAAAAGCGATGCCTGTGGTAGTGCACTGGGCAGACCACTGCTGCGAGCTAAGAGCACAGTGCCAACGTCCAGAGAGGTACAGAAAGGAAAAAGGTGTAAAGAGTGGTTTCGGTTTGTGTAGGTCCCTTCCAGAAGGGATAGTAATAAAGAATAATCTAAAGCTTCAAGTGAATAAAAGCCACTGCATGAAACTTGAGGGGTTTTTAAGTGGCCACTTCAGTATTTCCTTGGCTCGAGCACTGAGTAAACAGAGCATGGCCGCTTTACCAGATAGATTCAACAACGCCTTCTGAGGCATCTGGAAGGGATTTCTTTTGCTTGGTTTCATAAATCAAGCTGTCTTTAAGAGTACTTGTTTTTCTCCTCAGCTGATTTTGGCTTGTGTGCTCAGATCACCCCTGAGCAGAGTCAACGGAGCACGATGGTCGGGTCTCCTTACTGGATGGCACCAGAAGTGGTGTCGGGAAACGCATACGGGCCCAAAGTGGACATCTGGTCGCTTGGGATCACGGCAGTTGAAATGGCGCAAGGAGAACCTCCTTACGTTAATGCTCATCCTCTCAGGGTAAGGTGCGAATAAAACCAGAGACCACCGTCTTTCTAACCTGCCCCATGTTTTGTCTCCCATGAGACAAAATCCCAGTTACACCAGCTTGAACTAGTTCCACCAAGGGCTGCTTCTAAATATGTCGCTGGAGCCTATCGGCATATATTGTAGCTGTCGTTATGTCAATAGGGGGACCTTAAAAGAGAAGTGACATGTAGACTGTTCAGAAATGTGTCATTTTTGCCCTCAACCACGCTTGAGATTTCTCATGTGCTTTTAGAACTCTCTTTGAGCTGTATCTCTGAATGACAAGAATTTTTCAGCAGCAAGATCCTCCAGTTGGGGAATTTTTATGAAAAATATTTCAACTGTACGTGCAGGAGAAGTCTTTCCAAACTCAGATCAGTGCCGATTGCTCACCTGCGCCTTTCAGGAAGTGTCACTGGTTCTAGTAATGCCATAATCACTTTTGGCACAGGTACTTGTAGTACACTAGTGTATTTTGATGTTTTGAAGTTTCCAGTTTTGTCCTAATTCCTTAAAATGAAATGACCAGTTCTTATACCAAAGGAGCGTGTCATAGTGGAGGAATGTCTGCCAAGATAACACCTCATGACTGAGAGCTGAAACAGAGCTCAATGCTGCACAGTTAATTCCTGACAGGATGCAGGAATTCAGGAGGAAATTAAGTTTGCTCTATGCGTATACATACGCAATTCTTATTAAGGCTAGAATTAAAATAGAGCCTGACCTTTAGCTTTTCTCATAGCAGTAAGGCTGTGCTCTCTCTGGTCTGTGGCACCCCGACTGCGTACTGCAGACTGAAAGAAGAAACAAGAGAATGGTCAGGAAATACCCCCGGCCAAGCAAAGAGAGGAGCCCACACTCCACCTGCTTCCCTGGGAGACCCTTGCAAAAAATGCATTTGCATAAGGCAGCAAAAACCCGTGAAGAGCATTAGCGTGACTGGTCGGGATGCTGAAGGTTCCCTGCCTCCTTAACCTCAAATGCTGATTAGGGCTCCTCGAGAAGCCTCAGGTCAACTGTTTGTTAGAAAGATCACTGGATTTCTTCTCTCTGACCAAACTCAGCTCTTCCTGCCCTCACCCAGATTCTTTGAGATGCTCTTTTTCTCCATATATGCCTCATCTCCTGCTGGAGATACGATCAGCTTGGACACTTAGAGCTTCAAGGCATCTTCAGGTGTCTTAGTAAAACTGTGGTAGATGAAAATCAGGCACCTGAAGTTGCTTCCATCTGCATTGGCTTCCTGGGCTCTTTTTCAGCGGTTGTTGCCCCTGAGCTAGGAACAGTGATCAGCCTGTGATGGACTGCCTGAAGTTCCCCAGTTATCAGCTAGTTTTATTAAGGTCCATCAACCCCAACAGGGTTGATTTGTTTTTTATGAAGGATTGTTTTAATAATGGAAGGCACACAGGAGCTTCCGTTACTTAAACACCTAAATAAATTGTAAGGGCATGAAAGGCTCATTAGTCCTAGAGTTAGCAGCAGCCTTCATGTAGATGCAGTGTTGTTTTCCACGTGTAGAGCAGGCGCATCCCATGCTGCTCACGTTCTTTCCAGCTGATGCAGAACTCACAGGAGTGAACAATTTTCGAGCCATGTGTGTCTTGGATGTGTCTGTGATGGTATTTGTTTCCTCTCACTGTGATTTCCTTCCATCCGGTGCATGCCGAGGGCCTGGGGGACAAACACTGGTGTGATAAAAACCCTTTGAAATTCAGGTTGGACCTCCTCCTGATTTCAATTAAAAAAAAAAACAAACAGAAAACCACAGAAACAAAACAAAGCCTTAAGCATTTCTTTTTCATTTCTTAACCACAGCGCATCAATTTGTCTCAAAACTGTAGCATTTTTTTCAAATGCTGCACATCTTCTACAGTTTCAGGCTTCTTAATCATCTGTATGTTGTTCTGTCACGTATCTGGGTGGCCTGGATACCTTTAGGATCTTGCTTTCACAGACTGCAGCTGTAATGGTCTGCTGAAGCCTTTCTTGTTTCTTGGCATGTGAAACAAATTAATGAGCTTATTGCCCTTTGCAGCTACTGCAAACGCGCCTTTCCTTTGTACCGTACTTGCTTTTCTTTGCCAGCTGCATATCATAGGAGACCAAAAGATATGTGATAAGAAGGTACTTCAGCTTCCCGTAGACCTTTCCCTGTTCTGGTGGAAATACTGAAAAGGGGACGTACTGAGCTGAAGATGACTCTTCTTTGGGATTCATGTTCTGAGAAGAAACAAGTAACTAAAAGAGCTCCATTTGTCCTGGCACTCCTGTTTCACACTCAGGTGAATGTGGCTGCAGTAAAATCCCCAAAGCTGCCATTGGTGCTGTAGTCCTTTCCCGCAGGAGAAGTATCATCCCTCGGGTAGCGCAATTGAAGCGTAGTGAGGACAGGCACTCCAGCTCACCACTGTGTCCGGTGGCTGAGGGCAGCTGCAGATGGACAGGATCAGACTGATTTTGTGACATTTATGTTGTGGGAAAAGGAAAGAAGCTTCCTTTTATTGTTTTTACTCTAGGATCGTTTCTTTGCCTTTTTAGGCTTGGAAATTGTCCTCTGTATTTAAGAGGACAATAGCAAAGTCAATGTGGTCCCGGTCTAGTTAAGTGCCAGTAGAACAGAGCTGTTGTAATGGCAGACGTTTTAATGGAAGACCCCATGGCCTATTTCTATCATTATTGCTGTGTAGTTTAGACGTATTCTGGAAGTTTATGTCTGAATAGTTCAAAAGGTTTGTCTTCCGTTTCTACATAACATCTTGCAAAAGCGCAATGAACTCATCTCGCTGGCTTCTCAGCATGTTAGACCTTGGTTACAAGCGAACCACACTGGATACTGCTCACCCTGTGTTTTGCAAAATGACGTTGTACTCCCTTGGCCTGAGGAATATCAGGAAGACTTGCTCAGCTGCATGAACTCCGTCAGCTACTTGACAGTGAACATCCTTGGCTTTGCTTAGGAAACTTGAGCTTAGCTTTGGCTGGATGCTGTTGAAGAGGAGAAAGGCTGGAATTTTCAAGTGTTTGGCTAGGCTTGTGTGCACAGAATGACTGTGCATTCAGATGAGCAGCTGGACATTTATGCACAACATGGAGGGGAATCCACAGAGGACTCAACCCTTAACACAGGTGAATACTCCCAATTCTGAGGCAGCGGAGTGTTCCCATAGCGATGGAATTACTCGTTTTTCTGATAGCAAGCATTAAACGTTTTCTTCTTAACACATAAGTGACGCTGATCTGGAATTTGGAGACTGCTGAAAGACGGTGTTGCAGCTTGGCTCCCATCTGCCCAAAGATGCATTTGATAACAAGATAACAAATGATGCAAAGATAACATAAGATATTTGTGCATGCAACTTATGTGCCTGTGTTGAAAAAAAGGTTCCCAATGTTTCTGTTTCTTTATCCAAGGACTAAGCTGATGGATTTCCTTTTTTCCCATCTGGTTACCATTTTTATCAAGAGCAGAGCAAAAAACTTGGCTACCTTTGCTTTATGGAAGCTGTACTTTAGGGAACAGTGAGCCCCGCCGAGATGCATTTTCTGTAGTAATCCTCAGAAATAATAGCGTTAGGCCAAATTCACTCTTTAAAAGAGCCTGTAAACTGTCACTGTCACAAGCCTGTCACTACTTGGAGAAGCAAAATGTGCTTTTGCTGATGTAGTTCATACTAACCAGGTCAGTCCGTGAAATCAGCTGTCAAGGCAAGATCATTTTGATATTGGAAGAGCTGTGGCTGCCTCCAGGTTTTTTATGTAGCTATAGAAAAATCCTGTCTGACCCCCTGCCAGGGAAGAAACTGCCACTGGAGACTGAACCTTAAAAAATGGGGTCTATCTGGGCAGTTATGGATATGAAGGAAACAGGTGGAGTCTCATGTTCCCTTTTTCTCTAGGCGCTGCATCTGATCGCTACGAACGGGACACCAGAGCTGCAGAACCCTGAGCGATTGTCCGCGGTGTTTCGCGACTTTCTGAGCTGCTGCCTGGAGGTGGATGTGGACAGGCGAGGGTCTGCCAAGGAACTTCTGCAGGTAAAAGGGGACACGGCTGCAAGCGGAACAGCTGTTCTATGTAATGGTTTTCTCACCAGCTAAACTCAAAGGCATGAGACGGAACCCCCTCATATTAGTCTCCAGTCTTGGTGCTTTTCAAAAGGAAAAGAAGTGGAATCATAGGACAGTTTGGGTTGGAAGGGATCTTTAAAGGTCATCTAGTCCAACCCCCGTACAGTGATCAGGGACATCTTTGACTAGAGCAGGTTGCTCAGAGCCCCGTCCAACCTGGCCTGGAATGTTCCCAGGGATGGGGCATCTACCACCTCTCCGGGCAACCTGTACCAGTGTTTCACCACCTCATTGCAAAAAAATTCTTCCTTAGATCCAGCCTGAATCTACCCTCTTGTCGTTTAAAACCATGACCCCTTGTCCTGTTGCAAGAGACCCTGCTAAAAAACCTGTCCCCATCTTTCTTTAGAAGCCCCCTTTAAGTACTGGAAGGCTGCAAAAAGGTCTCTCCGGAGCCTCCTCTTCTCCAGACTGCACAACCCCAAGTCTCTCAGCCTGTCCTCCTAGGAGAGGTATTCTGTCCCTCTGATCATTTTTGCGGCCCTGTGTTGAATTTTGGTAGTATATTCAGCTCTACATAGTGGCAAATGGGATGGTAGCCACTGCTCTCGCTGCAAGCCAGAGCTGAGTCCGTCAGCGCTCTGTCACTGGTGTCCCTGCTCTTGTCTTGGTGCTGAAAACCTGTACCTCCGTGGCCTTCAGAAGAACACATGGGCCTAAATACTCCTGGCATAAACATTTCCTAGAGCTATTGGAGTTCCCTAAGGAACGGTTTATGCCTCTGCTCTTTTCTGACAACTCAGATAGCCCATGTCTTTAAAAAACAGGAACCTAAGTAAGTAACTTGCGTTTCCTGAAAGGAACAAGGCCCTGGGAGAGCAAACAGCATTCCCAGAGTGCTGGCAGGGCAGAAGTGCCAGCACGCTGAAGACAACTTGATAAAGGGATTAATGGGATTTTGGACCCTGTTTGCCTGTGATAGCAAGGTATTGGACATGAAGACGCAGGTGCAGATGGTCCCCTCAGTCCTGTTTCAGCGTATTCCCCATAACCAGAGAAATGCTGCTTGAGGCTGTGAGTACCTGAGTTTGGAAAGTAATGGTTCATTTCTTTTTTTCCTTTGCACAGCATCCATTCCTAAAATTAGCCAAGCCTCTCTCCAGCCTGACGCCGCTGATCACGGAAGCAAAGGAAGCGAATAAGAAAGGCAGCAGCCACTAGTGCTTCAAGCCGGCTTTCTCCCATGCCAGCTCAGAGCAGGACTGAGAATAAAACTCTATAGAACCTCAACGCTTGTGCTGTGGGACAGGTGGATGGATAAAGAAGCCAATGGTCACAGTCATGGTGGTAGGAGGGAGAACAACCCAGCCCCTCAAGGAGTAAAATATGACCGTTTCTCTTCTTCCTGCCTTCTGGCTCCTGAATTTATTTTGAAGACGAAACAGGGCTTAAGACAGAGAGGTAACGACCACAAATGCTTGCCTGCCTCAGCCATTTCCAAGGGAAAGCAAATTCAGTTGGAAGGTCCCCTTCCTTCTCACCCTGTGAATAAGCTGTACACTCACTTTGAAATTGTGACAGTCAAAACAGCAAGTGAAGCAACAGCCACCCAATGTTAAAAAAAAAAAAAAAAAGGAAAAAACCCTGTAAAACAGCTTAGCGCTGTAGTCTTCATGTCTAGGCCCGGTCCTGCAAAGGGCTAAGTAGCCTTTAAGGTATGAACCACCATCCTGTTTTGGCAGTAGGAAGGCAGGATGCTTGGGTTGTTCTTGGATTAGGCCATTGGCTTGTTTGGCTTTGGCTTCTTGTTTAGTTCCAGTCTTTGTGTTGCCACTGTCATTCATACCTCAACTGACCTACTCTCGCTCACTCCGTCCGTCCCAGTGTCCTTGGCTGAGGCAACGGACGGATGCAGTGCTGATGGACGGCAGCAGTGAGCACAGCTGTGGGAGGTGCGCCCAGGGAGAGGAAATCTTCCACGTAGTGACCGAGCTGCGGGAGGAGGTGACTAGGTTGAGGCTATCAGGGAGAGCGAGCAAGCGAGAGACTCTTAGAACTGCACCCTGCCTTCCCTGGGACAGGCCCACCAGGCAGACGGGACGCATCATATGGGGGATTCCCTATCCTCTGCCCAGCTGGCTGAACACAGTGACTCCAGTATGCCCTCCAGAAGTCCAAAGGGGCAGTTCTGCTGTGGTTTCTAACACATCAATAACCCTTGCGTCTTTGCTGTCACACAGCTCTCCATGCTCCCTACCTCCACTGAGCTGGCAGACTGCAGCACCTCACTAGCACCATCCCTCAAACATCAGCGTGCCGCCCCCAGGCTCATCTCTAGCGAGCCTGGTTTTATCCCCTTCCCCCTTTGAATCTAGTTTAAGGCTCTTTCATGGAGCCCTGCTAAGTCCTGTGCAAAGACCCTTTTCCCCCTTTGAGACACGTGTACCCCACCTGTCACCAGCAGGCCTGGTGTCGTGTGGACCAGCTCATGATCAAAAACCTCCCAATTCTGCCGGTGTCACCGGGCTCAAGCTGCTGGCTCTTCCTGTTCCTTCCGTCAGCATTCCTGCAACTGGAAGAACCGAGGAGAACCTACTTGTGCTCCTGATCCCTTAGCCAGTCGTGCCAAGGCCCCGAAGTCTCTCTTGATTGCCCTTGGACTTCTTGCTGCAACTTTGTCACTACCTACATGAAAAATCAATAATGGAGAATAATCTGAGGCCGTACCAGGGTAGGAAGCTTATTCTTCACAGCTTTAACTGGGGCCCCAGGGAGGCAGCAGACTTCCCTAAGAAGTGGGTCCGGTCTGCATATGGGGCCTTCTGTGCCCTTCAGAAGGGAGTCTCCTCTGACAATGACCTGTCGTCTTCTTTTTGTGGAAGCGGTACCAGTACAAACAGATGGGTTTATGGCAATAACCATCAATGGCCATTGGCTCTTTGACCGAACTTCCCGTAAATGCAAGAAGAGACACTCGGACACCCTGAGATGTCCCCTCCCTTCGCTGGGCCTGGGCACGGGCAGCCAAGTGCCGCACGGCAAAGCTCACTGGGTCTTCCCCAGGCTGTCTTGTCCTGGCCGGCTGCTGCCAGGAGGGGACAGCGAGTGGTGACAGCCTGGGGGTGACAGGAGGGACAGCAGGTGGTGACAGGCCTGGGGGGTGACAGGAGGGTCCCCACAGGCCTGGGGGGTGACAAGACACCGGGCAATGAGCAGCCAGGGGGGTAACAGGAGGATCCCCACAGGCCTGGGGTGTGACAGGACACCAGGCAGTGGCAGGCCCAGGGGGGTGACAGGAGGGACACCACAGGCCAGGTGAGGCGCGGGGGGGTGCAGTGTTCCGTTGGGCACGCGCAGTGATGTGATCAGGGCAGCCCCTGCAGTTGGCGTCCGTTAAACTGCCAACGGAACGCTGAGGCAGAGGTGCCCGAGTGCCCACAGCGAGTGGTTGGGCCTGGGAGCGCTGCGTGAGAGAGGGAGCAGAGGCCGAGCCGGGGCCGCGGGGGCCTCTCCCTGTCATCCGCCCACCCGCCCGTCGCTGAGGGCCGCAGGCCGGACTTGTTGCGGGGGTGAGCTCAGCCCCCTCGGTCCGCTGTGGTAGACGCCGTCGGGGAGCAGGCCCCGACCATGTCGTGCGTCCACTACAAGTTCTCCTCCAAGCTGAGCTATGACACAGTCACCTTCACCGGCCTCCACATCTCCCTGTGGGACCTCAAGCGCCAGATCATGGGCCGGGAGAAGCTGAAGGCGGCCACCTGTGACCTGCAGATCACCAACGCCCAGACCAAAGAAGGTGTGTGGGGGCGGCGGGCGTGGGGGCTCGGGGACTGCCCGGCTGGCAGTGTCACAGACCACCCTGTGATGGCCATGGCCTGTGGGAGCCACGGTCTGCTCTTTGTGGCTCGTCCCCACATAGCCTGAGTCAGCCTGAGGCCCATCTTGCCGGCCTGCGGGGGGACTGGGAGGGCAAGCGGCGCGGGGGCTTACACGGGGTGGGAAGCGATAATGTGATTTGGCCACGCTCGGTAGCTGTGGCTTGTGTTGGGGGCCTCAGGGCTGTTCTTTTGTAGTTGCTGTTCTGACAACTACCTTCAGATCTGTGCTTTGGGCGCAGAGCAGGCATAGAAGAATGTGTGGTTGATGTGTGATGTACAGGGCTTAGAAATTCTTGCTTTCCTGGAATTCTGCTAAGTAAAATGATAAGGAAATATGGGAGGATATCTTATATTAATAACCTCTCCAGATGTCTTGGAAATCAAGTGGAGAAAGCTGAAAGGGATGGGAAGAGAACAGGTGGCTACTTTGAAGAAATAAATTGTCTTTGGTGACTTCGTTTTGTGATCACCTTGCTTTACTCCACTGCACTGGAAAACTGGTTTGGTGGCTGTTGCAGCAACTGCTCGCCAGCAACACTTTGGATCAAGAGTGTAGCTGTGAGTTACCATCTGTGCAGACCCTCTAATGGCCTCTCTGCCATGGGTGTTCTCCGTATCTAAATGACACCTTGGAATTTCTTGTTAATATCGCTTCTTTTCTACACCAAAGACATTGTCGTTCAGGTGCTATCAAGCATCAATTCACCATTTGTCTCTAAGCGTTTTTTTTCCCTGGTACTACGTGTGAACCATATCAGGGCAGTACTGAAGTTTTCCGGCAGAACATTTATGGTGACTATACGTAAGAAACGTTCTTAGAGAAGTCATAAATTCTTTTAAACCTAAAAAGTGGTGCTTGATTCTCAGAGATGATAATGGTTTCGTGGTACTTAGTATGATATTTCAGTTTGGTAAGCTGCTGTCTTGACAAGTTTGAATGTGATTACAGGCCTTGGGGTGTGACTTTTCAGAAATAGAAAGATTTGTTGCCAAGTCTCTGCTCGAGGATGTTGCTGCCCAGGAGGAAAAGGTTCCTGCTGGGAGATGCCAGTTTTGTCCGAGAGCTGCTAGACTAAGCTGGCATCTGTTAAATTCAAATCGAGCAAACAAAAATTTCCAGGCCTTCAGGAATAGTGCTCCAGCTTTATTCCTTTCCTATTAAAAGAAGAAAAAGAAAGTTAACTTTTTAGTCTACGTTGTTTGACTTCACCTTTATTAAGGTGCCATCAACCAAAATGAATTCAATTAATTGAGGCGAAGGAAATAGAAATGTATTAAAGCCAACTGGTACCACATCCCTTCTCAGAACACACTCAGCAATGTTCTCTGCGGTAGGTAAACACTCTTCCACAAATTCTCTGACACGGTGACCAAGCTGCTGGGGTACTTCAAGTACCAAATACAAGTATGTGCAAGTGTCCTATGCAAAGAAAGCCTTTACTTCCCCAAGCTGTTGTCCCTCTACAGCTGATGCCTTTCAAAGTGTGCTGATTGACTTCTAAGGGGAATTCCTGTTGGAATTCGGTCTGCTCTCAGGTGGCTGGAGCTCTCTTCACTCTGCACTCAACAAGCAGACTGTAAACAAGCATATCACAGGAGGTGCTGCCACTTGTAACCTTCTACAGAGCTACCACAGTCCTCAGTTCGGCACAGGCGTAGCGAACTCCTGCCTTTTTGTGGAGCCGCTGTCGCTTAGCCCAGATCTCACTCCAGTGGTTTGTGATCTGGACCAGAAGGATACTCTGTATGACTCCGTCCCGCAGGCAGAAGCAGCTGCTTTGGGCTTCTAGAACTGCGGCCGGTGTGACCTGCCAGTTGTTTGTCAGGGCCTCAGTACGGTTTGAGCTCCTTCTCCATGAACAAGTGCAGCGCAGGCCTTTCTTGACAGGTGGCTGTGTACTGGTTGGATTTTCCTTTGGAGAAGAGCTCCAGGGGCTGGTTTCAGGATGTGACTTGTGTAAGAGCTTCTGGTTTTGTCATTAGCAGTCCTTTCTGCTACAGTTTGAAACTACTCTCAAGTCCCGAGGAAGCTTGCTGTTTGGTTCCCGGGGCGGGGAAGATCAGGAGCTAGTTTCGGCTAAATGCTTTCTCACTTTTCTGAAGAAGCCTTCTGTCATCCAGAAATAGAAATAGAATTTTCATTTCATGGCTGAAGTAATGTCTTGTGGTAGGTATGTTTTGGTCCATGAGAGGTTCCTGCCTGTAGGAATAATCTACTGAAAAATGGAGCCTGAATTGTGAGAGAGTCCTGTTTTGTGTGTGATCACTGAGCAAAACCACCCTGACAGAGCTTGTCTACATAGACAGCATCTTTGGTTTTCAGATCATTGTTCTGTTTCGGTCTGCAAAGGTGAGGGCTTTTAACATGTAAAACTGTGGGCAGATCATGAAAGCGTGGAGAGCTTCGGGCACATGCTGGTTTTGACTGGCTTTTAAAGGCTGTCTTCATCAGTAATTTCATTGGAGTCTGTCTCTCTGCTGTGCAGGAAGGGGATCCAAAGGATTCTTGTCCCTTTGGTTAATTCAGACCAGATGATTAGCTGAAGAGGGGAGATCTAGTTCTGCCCTACTTGTGAAAGCACGCTCAACCCCCCCCTCCAAATTTCTGTGATCCACATTCTAGTTCTAGCACTGCCAGTTCTGTTTCCATTTCATTGTAAAGCACCGAGCAGCTGAGGAGTGTGGTTGTTGGTGGATTAAGCTGCAAGCCATAGGCAGAGGTGGCCGGCTGTCTTCTGTGTTCTGTCGGCCTTGAGCACCAGCAGCGTGGCCGAATCGCTTTTAGTGAACAGCTATGAAAGCAACGGCGCAGAGATTTCATGCTTTAGCTAAGGGCCTGTTTTGTTGCAGGGCAAGCTTGTCTGACTTCAGATCTGCTTTACACAGGTGAGACTTGGCTGTGCTTTGTTTTTCTCCAAAGATCCCTTGGTTTTGTAGCCTAACAGAAGCAAAAGCCACTTAAGCTAGATCAGGACAGAACCTCATGTGCTAGCAGACTCTCCTTTAGTGACCTTTGGGAGCATTTTGCTGTTGGCATTCACGCTCTCTCAAAAAAAATGGAAAAGATTGTGCTGCTTGCGTTTGGTTCTCAAACCTGAAGATTTCTTGGAATGTACTACTAGTGTGCTGAGACGATAAAAATGCACCGTTACATCTGAAATCTGGCTTTTCTATCTGCAAAGGGCTTCCCTCTCTGCCGCGCTGTGTAATTACATATTCATATACATTCTTTTGAACTGACTAATGTCTTTTTCTGTGTTTATGTTGTTTTCAGAATACACAGAGGCTAATGCCCTGATTCCTAAGAACTCGTCGGTAATTGTGAGAAGAATCCCTGTCGGAGCAGTTAAAGCTACCAGCAAAACATACGTTCTGTAGGTATCCATAAAGCACTGTGTTCTGTGCTAGTGGTTCCCATGTGTTACCTTTTCTAATTGGTGTTCGTTTCCAGAGGCACTCAGATTGTATCTTTCTGGTTAAAGCTGCTGTTAGTTTTTGTTGTAATGGGGTAGATTTTATTGTTCCTGTCCCAAAGTAAACTTATGCTTTTCGGCCTGCTGGGACATGGGGTTCAAACTCCAACAACGGTAACTGTTAAGAATGATTCTATTTGGTTTGATCTTGGGGTTGTTTTTTCTGAGCGCCAAGTTTTCGATGCTGTTTCCTCTACGTGGAGAGATTCCTTGTTACACGTGTTTGCTTGTCTTGCTTTTAGAGTGAAGACAGGTACGCATTGGAGTGTAAACTTAGAATTTGTTCCCATCTCAGTGTTTCTGCGTCTATTTGGGGCAGGGGGGTGGCATATGAGAGGTATCCTTATGCCCCAAATCTGGTGGTTTTGCATACTAGCTAGAGGGGAAAGACCAAGGCTTGCCAGCTCTGCTGATGGGACACTTGGGATGATGCAGGAATTATTTGTTCACTACATCGATGGCTGCATGTCTCATTCATGATGATCTGCAGGCAGATACAGATCAATGAGTATGTGGAATCTCAGCAAGTTCCCAGATGTAATAAATATTTCCCCAAATACTGTAGCATTTTCAAGGTTATCTTAAAGCAAATTCTGGCAATTAAGTCCTTTTTTTTTTTTTATTTCCCCACAGGACTCCTAAATCGCAGAAAATCCTAGGCACTGCCTTCAGGTGACATTTCTACTACTATTTTTAGTCACCATGTTTAAGACACAAAACTGTAGTACAGACCTCATATTTTTGATACTTACGTAGCAGAGACAAAATATCTGAGGCACTTTGGTGTTCTATTTCTCTAAGTCTTAGAGTAATTTTCTGACAAAGTAGAAATGGGCTTCTGGGGGTTTTTTTAGTTGCACTGAAGGTACCAAGAGAGAGCCGTTTATGTATATGAATACGTTTCCACATGCACTAGACTATCAGCACATCACGTTTTGATGTTCCAGTTCTGTAATCTGTTGTCACTGCTGTATGTTGGGCACAAGGGCTTTCTTTTAAGTTCTGATCACTTTTATTTCTTCTTCTTCCAGATGTCAAACTGAGCCAGTGAGTGGAATATCAAGAGGCGTATGTAAAACACCATCTCATACTTTTTTCTACACACTGCACTTAAATCCAATCAATGTAGCCTTGTGTTAATTTCCCCAACATTAACCTAATATATTTTCCACTAAAACATAGATGTTGTATGTACAATGTATTTGATTCAGCATCATAGAAATTTTATTCTACGTTTCTAAAAAACTAAGCAGTGATTCGGATGTCTTTCTGATGATGTTTTACTAGTGTCAGCTTAACTGCTGCTTGTGGCATCATAGAATTCAATATCCTGGAAAAGGAACCAGATGAGAGCTACCCTTTTGACTTGTGGAAAAACCGCATGTCATCTTAGATCCCAGTAAATGCCGCAGTCCGTTGCTGACTGGTGGCCTGAGGACTTCATTCCTGCAAGCTGTTGCAGGAGGTAGCTGGGAGGGAGGAGTGTAGTTGCAAAGGAGAAAAAAAAAAAATCACAGGATTGTGCTCTGAATCCATGTTTTTGTCATCATTAAGACTTGGTTTTGGTCTGCTGGCAAGGAGAATAATATTAAATCCTCACACTTCCCAAACCGATTTGCGTAGTGTGGCCTGTGGTCTAATACATGACAAGAAATCCATTTTCTCAGTTTTTATAGGCTACTCTGTCATGGCAGACACTTTAATTTCAATAATTTGAGCAGCTTATTTT
>NW_028114143.1:0-15200 GCF_964289735.1 Phaethon aethereus | reverse complement strand
GGACTTTGAAGGGTTCTCCTTTTGCACCTGTTACTGACATCTGGGCTTTTCCTTTTCCTACCCCTTTTGGGAGTTTCTGAATCGTTGACCTTTCAGCTCCAGTATCTACTAAAAATAAAAATCCTTCTTTTTGGGGACCTACTAATAGTTTTATCAAGGGCTCTGTTGATGTTGAGGTCCCCAGAAGATACAGCCCCTAACACCCCTAATCCTCTTTGAACATTTTCTCATCCCATTCCCGTTTACGGCAGTTTTTCTGAACACGTCCCTTTTTGTTACAATAGTAACAGATGGGAGTTGTGGGTCTGTCTTGATGAGATTGTCCCTGGGGTGGCTGTTCTGGTCTCTTATCTTTTTTTCTCTCCCAGCTGAGTCTTACTCCTCTGACTTTCCCTCACTGCTGCTACAAAAATTCTTGCCTCTGCTTCTTGTTTTTCTTCGTCCCTCCTGACATAAACCTTTTGAGCTTCTCTTAGTAATTCTTCCAACCCTCTCTCTTGCCAATCCTCTATATCCACCCAGAGGTACTTCCCGTAAAGGATACAAAGACGCTCTGGGTGCTCAGTTTGGGATCCTCCCCTTAGAGTTGAATTCGACCCTGGGGCCGTAGGGGAAGTCATCAAATTTGGTGACGGTATTTGACGGGTAGCTGGATTATACGGGGGAGGTAAGTGATCTAGGGGGTCCCAATCCTTCTTTTCCTTTTCCATGTGTTGCTCCCCTACGGTCTTATTTTTCCCTACTCCTGTTTTAAGATGAAAAATGCCCACACAGGCCTTTATCCATAAACTAGCATACTCGCTCTCCTCTTGGCAAAACGGTTCCTTAGAATTTACATACAGGTTTAGCGCCTGACAAACCCAATCCTCAAATGACCCAAATACAGGCCAAAAAAAACGTGGGGTCTCAAGGGGTTCTTTGGCCATTTTACCATACAATATTTAACTAATTTCTCTTTTGTCTTCCCTTTTCCAGGGCCCTTATTATTCCAATGTTTTAACATTATTCCTAATGGAATCTCCGGAGGTATTTTTAGTAATTCGCTCCCTTTCTTCTGGTCCTGGATTCTCGATTTCGTCTGACCCATCTAGGAATTTTTACTGTGGCAATTCCTACAGCCCTTGGTTACCAAGCAGAGTGTCTTGCAGGGGGTTTCAAACTTCTCACTCACTTATGGATCCTATAAAAATCGCTTCGGTCCTTCACCGGCCAAGTCCCTCGCGGGAGATTGGAACCGCGGTTAGAAGACCTCCACAATCGCTTCGGAACTAGCTTCCGTCTCAGTCACACTCTTACACACACAGGCAACCGAATCCCACCCAACCGAACGGTATACACCTTAAATACTTACAACCCCGTCATCTTCGTTCGGATCTTCGCGCGCAGAATTACGGGCAAAATAAACTGCTGCAGCCGGCAAGGGAGCTCATAAAAAATCAAATTCTTTGCTTGCCCCTATTTGGGTTCAGGATGGTGTTAGTCCCGACCCGATCAGGAGCCACCAAATGGTGGGGCGCCCCTCCTAGATCAAGTCAGTATTCAGGAACCAAGACCATCCCGGACGAGTCCCCAGTTGTGATAAATGATTTAGTCCCAAACAGGATTCCAATTTAAGTTTGCAATTTATTAAACAAATAGAGGCAAGCAAACAGCGCTGGGTGCGTCGGGAGTCTCCGCTCCACCAAGACGCACACCTTCACTTCTTACAATTCCTTCCTTTATACTTCTCTAGGCTTCGTTTCTTGCCTTTCTCCGCCTTTTTCTTGGAAGATGACTCTTTCTTTAAGTACGTCACCACTTCCCCGGTCTGCGCATGCTTCATCTTTTTCTAGGTGGTCGTCCGGTGGTCGTTGGGAGGAAGATGCTCCTCTTCGTCAGTGCACTCTACATGACCTCTCTGTTTGTGCAGGCGCTCCGTTATTCTACTTATATTATGCTACCTTATTTGGCTATACATTTTCTTGACATTTCTGCGGTTATTTACAACACTGGTTTGCACTAGTATATCAGGAACTAACTTACATATCAGGAGGCTACATAAGTTACACATATCAAGGGAGTTACCCAAACTATACTTATCAGGAAGTTACATAAGGACGACCACTCCCCTGCTTATGGTCATGCCCTACATATATTCCTTTATTTCAATATCAATGACATTTGCTTCAAGCTTATATTCACTAGATTTTCTTTACACAAATCGCTCATTCCTCACAGTTTCAGGGACAATGGAGCTTTTCTTAGTAGCGGGAAGAGCAAGAAACCTCCACAAATTACAGCTGGGAAGGTTCTGTCTGGATGTGAGAAAAAATAATCCTCACTGAGAGGGTAGTCTTGTGCTGCAAGAGATCACCCAGAGGGAGTCTGGATTATCCCATGGCTTTGTGTTTCAAGGAGCAGCTGGTGAGGGTGGAGAGCCATCAGTGAAGGCATAGAAATGCCAGGGTGAGAGCTAGGTGGGAAAGCAAGATGGCTGTCAGCAAGCTGAAGGGAAAGAGGTGAGGCATGGGACAGTGTAGGGCAGCCTGCATAGAGATGGCCAAGGGTTCTAGCAAGACCGAGAGGTCCAAAAGGACTGAGGTCTTTGTCGTCTTGACTATAGCAGCTGTCTCTACCACCAGGGCCAGTGAGACAAAACTTTATTCTTCTCTTCTCAGAAACTGCCTTCCCAGGACCTGGGCTCAGGGTTTGGCCTTGCCTGCTTCATAAAACGAACCAAGGGTTTTCTCAGCATTACAGCCACCTGTGCAGTGCCCTTGCCTACCTGCAGTCACCGTCTCCAAGTATCTGCTCTAATGAGTCAATGAGGAGCCTTTGGCAGTAATGGGTCTCATTAAGTCCCATTAATGCTTCAAGGTATTTTGGGGTTTGCTTCTGGCTTTGACTTCTTGAGAGGTTTGTTCAGTCTTCTCCCAGTATCTGAGGTTCACGGACTGAGCCCCAAATACACCATGGGGCTCCTTAAAACACAGAAAGCCCTAACAAGTCATGCCTCTTCCTGTAACGTTCTCCACGTCTGCAAGACTCGTATAGCTAATCTGAGTTGTTTCATAGCGTGGTTAAGAAGGAAGATTTCAAAGTGCACCTAATAAAGTTATTTTTAATTTTAAAGGCGGTATTTTGTTAATTTCAGTTTAAAGAAGTGATAGAAGCATTATCCAACTGATATGGATCCTGAGTGTCAGGAGCGTCTCCTGAGGAGGTCTGGACAGGTAGGAAAAGCAGTCCCTTGAGATCTGACACTGGGTGGACAACCTTGCTCCTCACCTCCCCAGACTCCCCACCTGTCGTTGGCCACCTGGGATTTACATCACTTTCCCTTCATCAGACTTCTCTGAACTCTGGGAGCTGAATGTTAGAGCTCCATTGCACCATCTCCCACCCACTTTCCTTAGAGGACTGGCTGCACACAGGCACAGAAGGATGTTTCCCATTTGCAAGCAAAGCAAAGTAAAGCACGATCAAGTGTCTTAAGCAATAAAACACTCCTCAACCATATACTAAGTACAAGCT
Source organism: Phaethon aethereus (assembly GCF_964289735.1). Classification (NCBI taxonomy): domain Eukaryota; kingdom Metazoa; phylum Chordata; class Aves; order Phaethontiformes; family Phaethontidae; genus Phaethon; species Phaethon aethereus. The sequence goes on along the minus strand of NW_028114143.1, from coordinate 11,687 downwards.
GCCTCTAATGAGGTCGCCTTTCTACAAGGGATGATCTTACGAGAAATGTTTTAGATAGATAGATAGATAAAGGTAGATACAATTAAAAGAGTTGGCTAAAGATACCGTTATACTACTGAAAGACAGGCAGGCTTTTAGTCCCTGAAGCTCAAAGCAGCAGTGTGGGTGGGAAGTATCTGAATGAACAAAGAGTAAGGGAAGGAGAACAATGGAAAGGGCCTTTGTCTAGACAGTCTGCTGAAAACATTACTTCAGAAATGGTCATTGTATCAGCACAGGTGAAAATATATGAAAGATTAGAATTATTAACTACAAAAGACATTAACCACTTGATCCAGTGTGGCCTGGCAGCAAAGGCAGCCAGCAGTGTCCTGAAGTGTATAAAGAGGAGCCTCGCCAAAAGAGTGAGGGAAGTGGTTGTCTCCCCATGCTCATTGCTTGTTAGACCACCTGTAACCAATTATATCCAGTTTTAGGGCCCCAGTTCAGGTGTACTGATCTGGCTGGGATGGGGTTACCTTCCTTCATAGCAGCCTGTGTGGTGCTATGTTTTGCATTTGTGCCTTAAACAGTGTTGATAACACACCAGTGTTCTGGCTATTGCTGAGCAGTGTTTGCACAGTGTCAAGGCCGCCTCTGCTCCCTCCCAGTGAGTGGGCTGCAGATGGGCAAGAACAGCTGACCCCAACTGACCAAAGGGATACTCTCTAACGTACGACGTTGTGCTGAGCAATAAAAGCTGGGACAGAGGAAGAAGGAACTAGAATATTTTTGTTACAGGAATCACTTCCTAGTTCACATGCAATCCATTGCATAGCATTAGTAAAAGGCCTTAGACCTTCATAAGCGGTGAACTTCCACCTAGCTACTGATGAAGTTCTACTGAACTCTTACTTAGTCGCGTGAGGGAAGGCCCTGAAACTGGTGTAAATTAGAAAGATAAGATAGCCACATCCATCAGCAGAGGTTGCCTCATCGAGAAAAGAAAAAGAACGGCCCGCTTGGAGACAGTGAAAGGATCCAATGAGGAAAAAGGAGACCCCAGACCCAAATACTCCAACTGGACTAAACCGTCTCACAAGGGGAGGGGAGCTTAGACTGTAAGGGTATAATTGTCCAGAGAGTCTCTGGTTCGGGGTCCGTCTCCAGAGGCACTCAGCTCAAGCTGTTCTTCACCACTGTACTGCTTAATAAATTCAACTGGTATACGTCATGTCAGAGATTCTGCTTCAGGAAACCTAGGGTTGAGCCTGAGGGAAGAGAAAGCACCCAAGAGAGACTCTGTGTGTGTGTGTGTGTGTGTGTGTGTGTAGAGTCGAAAGGCGCACACGTCGGCTCACTGGAGTCTCCTGCTGCAAAGGGACTCCAGACCCAGCAGTTAAAGTCTCGGGTGGTGTGTGTGCAACTCCTTGATTGGTGTGTGAATGCTCAGGCAGCGGCTTCTCCATTAACGTTTTTTCATTCAAAGAGTCTTCTGTGTGGAGACTGGCTGGGCATCATTTTTGCTTGTGGGAGGTGGTGAGTGGTTGCCTTTGCGTTGCTTGTTATTATTATTGCTTGTTGATTTTTAAAAAATCTCTTTCTTTCACCTGCTAAGCTGTCTTTATCTTGACCCACAACTTTCCGTGCTTTATTTCTTCCTGTTCTCTCTCCTGTCCCAGTGGGGAAGGGGGGGAAAGAGTGAGCGGCTGCGTGGCTGCCGGGCTATTGGCCAGAGTCAATCCACCACATCAAGGAAGACGTTGACAACTGGGAGTGACTTCAGTGGGAGGCTGCCAAGATGCGCAGGGGCTGCAGCACTTGCCTTGGGAGCAGAAACTGAGGGAAAGGGCTGCCTTCGGCCTGGGAAAGGGAAGGTCTGGGGAACCTCATAGCAGCCAGCCAGTCCCTGCAGGGAGGTTTTCAGGAAGATGGAGCCAGTCTTGTCACCGTGGTGCTTGGCAGGACGATAATAGACGATAGTCAAATGTTGAAATAAGGAATGTTGAGGCTGGAGATAGGGACAATCTTTCTCTCCATAAGGGCATCCAAACATTGAAGCAGGTTTCCCAGAGATGTTTTCCTGTCTTTGTCCTTGGACATTTTCCAGCCCCCATGTGGCAAAGCCTTGAGCAAAGTGGTCTGACTCCGTAGCCGATTCTGCTGTGAGCATGAGGTTGGACTGGAGACCTACTGAGGTCCCATTCAGGAGAGTGGAAAACTAAATGATGCTGTGGTTCCTTCCTCTCTAGGTGTGCCCTTGATGACAGTAGGGAAAGCTGTCAGGTTCCCCGTGACCATGGAAGTAAGTCAGATGCTGGCATAGTCAGATCAGCTGAAGTTGTCTTCTCCTCCTCCAGGCAGTGTTGCTCAGATGCAGGACTGCTTCACAGGTATCCCCAAACAGCCCTGGTTATTTCCTTTGCTTCACCGTTCATTCCCTTTTCATTCTTTTCCCACCTCTCAAGTCCTGCTCTTTAACCATCCTTATCCCCACCCATGCAAAAAGCCAAGGACTTTTCACTGTTTATCCAGTGGCCCTGCATTTGCTCACTTTGAACCCTCCTTTGGTGTCTCTGAGGTGGTTACTGTGGTGCTTTCTACCTCGCATTGCAACTCAACTTAACGCCAGTACTCTTTTCTTCTCTGTAGTGTCCTGCAGCTACTTAAGTTCTGATCTTGTTAGAGGCACCACGACTCAGGATGGCCGTTGGCACGCATACTTTAAAAGCTGGACTGTTGGAGGTTCAGTCCAGAGGGACCTTGGCACACCTGGGATTTGGCCAGCAGAAACCTCAAGGTTTTGAAGGAAAAGCTCAGAAACAACTCCATGCAGCAGCATGGACAGGGACCTGACTGACTAAGGAGTGTCCTGAGGTGAAGTATCTGGGAACTGTGACAATGCCATATGAGTCAGTGGTTCTCACATTTCGAAAGGAGAGTGGAGTGTCTGGAGGAGGTCTGCCAACTTGAAGTGAAGGGCCTAAAGGATGAGCTGTGGGGAGAGTCTGAGGGAGCTGGGTGTCTGTAGCCTGCTGAAGTGGAGGCACGGGTTTACCTAGCAAGAGCCTGCACCTGCCTGGAGGGATAACGGAGCCAACCTGTTTTCTGCAGTCACCATTGATACGACAGAAGGAACAGCCACAAGCTGCCTCTTGGGAGCTTTAGGCTGAACCTCAGGAAAAATAAAATGGACTAGGAGGAGCGTTGCCATGATCTCCACCTTTGGAGCTCTTCAAGTTTCAGCGCCGCAAAGTCACGGCCAGCCTGGAGGCTGGACTAGAGACCCCCTCGCAGCAGTCTCTTTCCCAACAGGCCTGTGCCTTGCCACATGTCATATGAGAAGAGACTAAGCTGGAGGAGAGGGTCTCTACATCACAGGACAATTCAGGGTGGAAGGAGGGTCAGGAGGTCTCTGGTGTTGCACTGGCTCCAAGCAGGGCCAGCTCTGAGGTCAGACCAGCTTGCTCGCTAAATGCCAGAATCCGGAGAAAGAGTTTACACATGAACCAGGCATCTGTGCCGCCGTTACAGAAATGGAGACAAGGCCTTTGACCAGCTCCCTGAACACAGCTATTGGTACGTCATGCCCCCTGAGAACATCCATCCTCCCGGGAACATCCATCTTCTTGTCCAAAGGAGTGGGATCCTTATGCAACTATCCTGCCATATCTCCAGACCATGGGGTGCTTTACACTGTAAACAGAACTGAAGGAAAGCCTCTGACTTGGGTACTGTCAACTGAATTGCTAAAAGAGGGGAAGATGGAGGGATCTCGGAGCTTCCAGGTTCTTCCTGAAGATAGAAGGCCTCAGATATAGGAACAGAAGATAACAGTTTTGAACTAGCCTAGGCTTTAGATCATTTCACATGTGATGGCTCTGCTCCATCCTTTCAGTCATTGGCACCCAGAAACCTCATCTGCTTTTCCTTCCTCTCCTCCCAAAAGCTGATCAAGTGATGGGAAGAAAGGAAGGAGAAAGGCCCTAGGCCTCTGTGACTCACCTGGGCTCTGGCACTTGGAGGGCCACAGTGTCATCCATTGTACACCCCATAAAGAATCAAGCTGGGAAGTGACTCTTCACGTACAAGTGAACAAGGTCGATGGACAGGCAAGGCTGTGTCTGGAGACCAGTACACCTAGAGCATCGATCAAGCTGGGGCTGAAACTCAGGCCTGGTCTTCAATGGTCACCTGGGCCCATGGACAGAGGTGTGGATGGACCCCCCAGGGTCCTGAAGGCCTCTGGATGCTCTCAGGGCCCTGACACTGCCCCCATGTGATCCCACCTGCCAGTGCCCTCAATAGGCCAAGTTCTCATTCCCGCATGTGCAGGGTCTGTGCTCGGCTACTCTCCTTCCCCGCTTCTGTGCAGATCTGGGAGACCACAGTTTCATGGTGACTACAACCAAGGCTGAAACTGGTCTTCCCATCCCTGACCAACTTTTCCTCTTTTGGGAGTACAAGGTCCAGGTGAGCCTCAGACTGGGTGGCACAGTTAGAAGCTGACCCACACACAAGATCCCGCCTAACCTGTTGCATGTCCCATAGAGAACATCCACACATCTGACCTGCTCTGGTAGCAAGCAGGGCATCCTCCACTTCTCGCCTTCCCTGTTAGTCTCGCCTAAAGATGTTGTATCTCCGTCAGTCACAAAAGCTGTGGGAGCTGTCCTTTTCCGTCTTGGCTCTTGCTCCCCTAACGTCACAGCTTTGCGATGGCATGTTGTCCTCCTGCTGTCTGTGCTCCAGGCTGTGGGCTTTGGTGCACATTAGGCCTGTAGCACCTCAGATGTGGCACCAGGGCCAAGGGCAGATTTGTCACATGGACACCTGATACCAAAAGATTGGCCCTCTTTGTGTGGAAAGGCTTCACAGCCGATGTGTGCTGGAGTGGATGGCAGGAGGCAACATAATGATGAAGGAGGTTCTCACAACGAGAGCAAAAGCTGCAGTCCCCAAGACCAGACAGAAAACGGGCTTGGGCTGTGCATCCCTGGCAGGAGAGGGGTTTGCTGTCCCAGGTGACTCTTGCAGCAATGCGTGAGGCCTGTGACAGAGGTGAAGCCGATCTCCAAGAAGGACAAGCTGCTGCTGAGAAAGTCCCCGGGGGAGGACAGCCTGTCATCCAGCCACACTGTGGACATCATGCTGGGGGCTGACTGGCTAGATAGCAGCTCTGCAGAGAAGTACCTTAGGGTCCTGGAGGGCAAGCAGCTGAGCATGAGCCAGCCATGCAGCCTCGCAGCAAAGGCCAGCAGCCTCCTGGGCTGCATTAGGAAAAGCATTGCCGGCAGATGGAGGGAAGTTAACCTTCTCCTCCACTGAGCACCGGTGGGCCACATCTGGAGTGCTGTGTCCAGTGCTGGGCTCCCCAGTGCAAGAAAGTTGTTGACCTGCTAAAGCAAGGCTATCAAAGGGCCACAAAGCTGATTTAAGGGACCGCAGCATCTTCCATAGGACGGAAGGCTGAGAGGTCTGGGACCGTTAAGCCTGGAGAAAAAATTGCTCAGGAGTGTGGAGTAATAGGGCACGGACTGTGGCAGGGCTTCAGGCCAAAGACCTTTATTGTTAGCGTAGCGTGCTTTTTATACAAATACAGCCCGTTCACGCACCTAAAAGTGCTACCCGGTTGGCTATTGCTTTAAGTCCACGCGACTCTCACAGAGGCAGGATTGGTCGCCTCTGTATGTCCACGCGCTCCTTTGCTTCTTCTTAGTTGTTTACCACAGCTCCTTCTCTTCAAGGTTGAGCCCTGCAGGTGTCCGGCTGTTTACCAGCTTCTCAATGCCACAGCTCCTTCTCCTTAAGGTCGAGCCATGCAGGGTGATCCCAATATCAACCCCTTTTTGTTTATCTATAAACAAAACCTGATGGTTCATTCGCAACCCGAGGACTGTGAGGAAGATGAACCATCTGTACACTCTTCTATCGTCCTGCACCACGAACTCAGCCCAGCAGTCGGTAGGTGCCAGCTTTACGTGGGCGTCCCCACGGAGGCAACGGTGGCCTTGCCGTACACCGGCCCACTGCCCTTTGGGAAATCCCGGTATTTATACATTTGCAGAGGAACGAGTTTCGACACACGTGGCCAGCGAGTGTCAGAACACGCCTTGGTTGCCACCTTTCAACACAGAGAGCCTATGGCATACGCGCCCGCTGGCCAGACGTGCTGCACGTGCCCCAGCCACCCTGTCTGTTGGTTCGTAGGCTTTGTTCATGTGGCATATTACCGTAATCCAGGAGTCACATATCAACCATGCTCAAGCCAATAGCAGAATGTTACAAGGCAAACAAAATTGTGAATTGTGCTTTATATTCCTCCGTTACTGCATGTCTTCCCCATCCTCCCCTAACCTTGATCAACTTTCTTATCTCTTGGGCTGTTTTCTCTCACCCAGCATAGTATCTGTTTCTTACCCAGCCATCCATTTTCTGATATTCTAACTGCAGTTTTCTCACAGGCCAAAATTCCATCTGTTAACCCCTCCGTATGTATACGATAATTGGCGATAATTTCCATTTCTGCCGACAAGCTAACTATTGCTTTTTCTAGCTGAGATAAACGTCTGAGTCCCAAACAGGATTCCAATTGAAGTTTACAATGTATTACATTATATACATTAACCACTCTGCTAGACTTAGGCTTGCGGTCATACAAGGATATGTAGGACAGAAGGTTACACTTCATCACACGAATCAGATGAACATATTTCACATAGCTGTACTACTCCTCGTGATGGGAAAAGCGCCCGTACAAAGCTATGATAACCTTTATTATATCTCACCAAGGGATTTGTAGTTATAGAGTGCTTTGCCCTAAAAGCTTTCCATGTTCCTCTAATGATACCGCTAATTTCAGTCTGATTAATTATCTGTGTTATAAATGATTTAGTCCCAAACAGGATTCCAATTCAAATGTACAATTTATTAAGCGAATAGAGGCAAGCAAACAGCGCTGGGTGCGCCGGGAGTCTCCGCTCCACCAAGACGCACGCGGTACAGCTCCTGTTCCTGGTTTATATCCTGTCCGTTAATACATATTCATGAACAGGCGTGTCTTCTTTGGCGCATGCCCTCTTCTCCTTCTAGGATCTTCTCGAATCTTCCTCAGCGTGATCCTGTTCGCTAATACATATTCATGAATAGGCGTGTCTGCTAATACATGTTAATGAACAGGCGTGTCTTCTTCAGCGCATGCCCTCTTCTTCTGCTAGAGTCTTCTCGAATCTCCCTCGGCATGCCCCCAGGATGACCCCAAACCGTATGCATGCACTTTCTTTACACAATACTATGCGGTCAGTGGTCAAACTGGTTTGAGCTGATATACCAGCCAAGTAGTTTAACTTTCTCCTGTAAAATACCCCTTTTTATGGTGCAGGAGAAATCCATAAAAGTCCAGAAGCTTACACTTCATCACACGAATCAGATGAACATATTTCACAATCCCCCATCTTTTTCTTTATAGTATTGATTCGTGTTTTCGTTTCCAATTGAGTACTGCAGATATCTGCATTCCTTGTATAACCGAGTAGATTAATCTAGTAACAATTCCCCACATATCCCCAATACAACTATCCCGATTTTAGTAAGCCAATCACCACCCATAAAATCTCCCCAAAATCCTCCTAGATTGATTCCATTCCAAGTTTATCTCTCAGGAGGCCATTCGTTATACACCTGGACTCCTAGTCGCTCTCCCTAATTTATGGGTAACAGGAAAAAACTAGGTTTTATTGTTGATTACACGTACGGGCTGTACAATTAGAAAAGGTCCTCAGTTTTCCCATTTTTCTGGGGTAAACCCCAGCTGGACTTGTTCCAATATTGACTACAGTTATTTGCCGTAGTCAGAGTCAAGGAACTCACCCCAAGTAGAACTAGAAGAGGTCCGGTCAGGGCCATAGTGGTCGGCGGTCACAGCCCAAAGGGGTTGCAGCCCTTGGCAGACCCTTTTTAAGCCGCAACACCAGTTCCCCTCCGGTCTTGCCCTCTTCCTTCCTTTAAGGGGGTGCTTTCTTAGTACCCAAATTAATTGAGCACTGCTTGTGAAGGCCAGAGCTTTGCTAGATCAGTGGTTTGTCCAGACCTGAGCACTTGCCCGAGCCTGGCGATCCTCTTTATTTGCAAGGCTTTATGGCTACAGAAAACTGCCAGTTAGCCTGCAGTTCTTACAAATAAACACCACCTTCTACACCAAGGACAAATTCTAGTTCCAGCTCCTTTTTCCTGTTCTTCTTTTGCCAACAACTCCTTCCGATGATACTCGTTTGGAGTACCCATTGTTGTTTCCTATTACCCTTTCCCATTGTTTTCCAAACTTGGGGATTACTTATATTGCTCTCCATAGCTTCCCATGGCCATCGTTCACCTCGATTTGTTCCACCACAAACGTAACAATTAGTTACATTCAATGACTTAGCAATGTTTTCAGCAAGATTTACAAGTAGATTTTTAGCAACTGTGGGAATTTCATGTTTCACTCCTGTTTCTATTACAGGAGTAGCCGCAATAAAATTCCCACAGCAATTTAGTCAGATGTGACCTTCCACTCCTTCCCTGGACCTTTCACTCGTGACACATGTGTCCATCCTTTTTCAGCAGTTCTCACAGCTGTTTCTGTAGTGAATAAAACAAGGAAAGGTCCTTCCCAGAGGGGAGATAGGTTTCCTTCTTTCCATGTTTTTATCAGAATTTTATCTCCTGGTTCTAACTGATGAATTGCAAATCCTAAAGGTGGTGTTTGGGCCACCATCCCAATCTCTCTTCATTCTTTTAATCTTTTTCCAATGGTAATTATATCTTGTTGGATACTATGATCCTCAATTACATTGTTCCCCAGAGGCATTCCTTGAAAATAAGGCATGCCATAGAACATTTCATATGGCGATATTCCAGTCTCACTGTATGTTTTTGTTAAGTGCCAATGGTAAACGTTTCGTCCAGGGCATTTGTGTCTCAATCATTAATTTAGCCAATTGTTGTTTTATTGTTTGATTCATTCTTTCTACCTTCCCTGAGCTTTGTGGGTGCCACAGAGTGTGGTATTCCCACTGAATACCTAATGATTGACATAATAGTTTTATTATTTTAGAAGTAATGTGTGTGCCCTGGTCAGAATCAATGTACTGGATTATCCCATATCTAGGTATCAAATGTTCTAATAAAATTTTTACCACCATCTGTGCCGTAGCTCGTGCTACAGGGTACGCTTCTACCCACTGTGTTAAATGATCTACTATTACCAATAAATATTTTATCCTCCCTACCTTAGGCAATTCAGTGAAATCGACTTGTACTTTCTCAAAAGGTCTGTAAGCTGTTTTTCTCCCTCCCGTGGCTGCTTGTCGAAACACTGTCTTATTTACCTTTTGACAAATTAAGCAACCTTGTGTAATTTGCTTTGCTATTTCAAAAATTCCAATACAACCAAATTGTTTAAGAAAATGATCACTTAACGCTTTTGTACCCCAATGTGTTTGTGCATGCAAACGTTCTAATAATCGCCTGGTGTAGGCTTTTGGCAGCATTTCTCGCCCATCGGGCAGTGCCCATTTTCCTTGTTCTAATTTAGCTCCTATTTTCTTCAATTTTGTTTGTCCTTCTGGGGTAAACTCCTTCTCTCTTTCCTCTCGTCCTTCTTTGCTGGTGTCCTCCTTTGTTTGTATGACATTAATTTTGGCAACTTTAGTCCTCAAGGCTGCTTCCTGGGCCTCTTTAGCTGCTAAGTTATTTCCTCTAGTTCGGTAATCACCAAAAGTCCCTTTTGGTGTCCCCTCACATGTACCACTGCTATCTCCTTTGGTTCTCTTAACGCCTTTAAAATTTTTACTATTAATTCTTGATGTATTAAATTCCTCCCGTGAGTATTAATCCAACCTCTTTCTTCCCAAATTTTTCCAAAAGTGTGGACCACCCCATATGCGTATTTAGAATCTGTAAATACAGTCCCGCTTCTTCCTTTTAATAATTCCAGGGCCCTACATAGGGCATACAGCTCACAAGCCTGAGCTGACCATGATGGACTCAGAGGTCCTGATTCCACAATTTCTAAGTCCTTATTAATTATTGCATATCCCGATTTTCTCTTCCCTTCTACCACTCGGGAGGAGCCATCTATAAACAGCGCTTCTCCATTTTACAACTCAGCATCTCTTAGATCTGGTCTCACCTTAGTCTGGGTCTCAATTACCTCTAAACAGTTATGTTGTAATTCCTCTGATGGTTCTCCAAACAAAAATTGTGCTGGACTCTGAGCAGAAGTCACCCTCAGTTCTAAGTCAGGGGAGTCTATTAGTATTGCTTCATACTTTAGGGTCCGGCTGTCCGTTAACCATTTTTCCGCTTCTTGTTGTAAAACATTTCTGACATTGTGTGGGGTATACACTTTTAAAGGAGCACTAAAGGTAATCTTCCTAACTTCCTCTATTAATAATGCTGTAGCAACCAAAGCTTGGAGACAAGCAGGCCATGCTCTGCTTACTGGATCAAGTAACTTAGAACAATGCCCCATGGGTTTTTTGGATTCCTGCCCAGTCTTGAGTAAGAACTCCATATGCTGTCTGGCTTGATGTATTCACAAAGAGATAGAAAGGTTTTTCTAGATCTGGGAGGCTCAATACAGGTGCTTGTATTAATGCCCTTTTTACTTCCTCAAATCTCTGATCAACTTCAATAAACCACTTAAGTTGGTTATTAGTTAATTTTTCATATAAGAATTTTACTTTATCACTATAATTTTCAAGCCATGGTCTACAATATCCTACTAATCCCAGTATTTGCCTAATTTCCGTTTTAGTCTGTGGGGGTCTTAAGGATAGAATCCCAGATACCCTATCAGGATCTAACTTCTTCCTTCCCTTACTCAGCCAATGTCCTAAATATTTTACTTCTTGTTCTACAAACTGTAGCTTTGATCGGGACACCTTTAATCCCTTTTCCCCTCGAAAATTTAACAATTTAATGGTGGTTTTTCGGATCCCCTCTTCAGTTTCTCCTGCTACTAATGAATCGTCCACATATTGCAATAATTTTACCTCCTTAGGTATTGTGAAATCTTGTAGAATTGTTTCTAAAGTTTGTCCAAATAGATTTGGTGACTCCGTAAACCCTTGTGGTAACACAGTCCATCTTAATTGTTGTTTTTGTCCTGTTTCGGGGTCCTCCCACTCAAAGGCAAAATAATCTCTGGATGCCTCATCCAGAGGACAGGCCCAAAAAGCATCTTTCAAATCTATTACACTATACCAAGTATGTTTGGGAGATATATGACTCAATAAAGTATAAGGATTTGCCACCACAGGGAATTTAGTGATTTTTCGCTGATTTACAGCTCTTAAGTCCTGCACCATCCTGTATGACCCGTCCGGCTTTTTTACGGGAAGAATGGGCGTGTAACGAGGTGACATACATGGTTCTAGGGTTCCTTTTTCCAAAAGTCTGTCAACTACAGGTTTTAATCCTTTTCGACCCTCCATAGGTATAGGGTATAGCTTGATTCTAATTGGGCGGTGCGGATCTATTATTTGAACGCTTATGGGGTTCATTTTGTCTTTCCAGTTTCCCCTTCCTTATACCACACTGAGAGGTTAATAGCTTCTTCATCCTCTTGTGTTAAAGTGTATAATTTAATCTGCAATTTGTCCCCTTGACTCTGAATGCTCAAGTTTAACTTCAAAATCAAATCCCTTCCTAATAAATTGTATTCC
>NW_028114144.1:0-32511 GCF_964289735.1 Phaethon aethereus | reverse complement strand
CTGCCCGGGGGTCCCTGGGGACGTGGGGAGCCCGGCGGGCCGGAGGAGGCTGCTGCGACGTCCGCGGCAGGCGCTGAAGCGGCGGCTGAGCGAGCGGGGCTGCGGCGAGGGAGGGGCCGGGCGTGCGTCCAGCTCCTCCAGCCCGCGGGGCGGGCGTCGGGGAGGGACCCTTGGCGGGGAGGACGGAGCCGTCGGGGGCCGCATCCATAACCCCTTCCCTCCCGCACGCCCCGACACCGGTTGAGCCCGGGCCATCCCGGCGCCGGCGCGGCACCCCGTGCCCCGACGGGCGGCGTGGCGAGCACGGGAGCCGGCTGCTGACCCCGCAGGGCGCGGGGATGGCGGGGCAGCTCCGGCTGTCGGGATAGGTGGCACCCGGACGCGGGGCTGGCCCGGCTTCCTCGTTCCCTGGCACAGACGCTGCTTCGTCTCGCCCAGCAGACAGGATTGTCCCACTGCCGTTTCCTCCCCTTGCCCTGAACGCCGGGGATGAGCCGGGGGCTGGCACCGGGGAAGAGCCCCGACACGGCGACGGAGCGGCCGCGGGGGCACCGTCCCCGCCGAGGCATCACAGAGGGGCACAGGAGGGTCGTTGGGGTCTGGCTCCAGCCCTCGCGGCCTTGACCCCAACGCCCGTCCCCGGGGACCGGGCTGGGTGGGACCCCCTTCCCCGCCTCGCCCCAGGCTTCGCCTCCTTGCCCAGCTGGTTAGAGCAACAGAAAGGGGAAAAACAACGAGCGGCGGCGGCTGGGCCCAGCCACATCCGCCGGCGGGTGCGTGCGATGCCGCATGGCACCGGGGCCAGGCGCGTGCCCAGCCCCACGGTGTCCTTGAAGGCATGGCAGCACTGGCGGCACCCCGGGGCCGGTCTGGCTGGGGCAGGACTGGGGCAAAGGGGCTGAGCGCGCCCCGGTGGGGCAGGGCGGGTCCCAGCAATGGGTGCAGGGGTGTGTGGGTGGCACCCAGCCCCTCGCCCCACATGGTGGGGTGGGAGAGGACAGGAACTGGGACGCCTTGGCAGAGCGTCGCCCATCCCACGGTAGCCACAGCACCAGCAGGACCAGCGAGGTGCCCGGGTCCACTGGGGTGCCCAGCAGGGTGCCCAGCACCAAGTGGGGTGCCCAGGGTCCACCGCCCCTTCACCCCCTGGCTGGTCCCTGCACGCTGGGGCAGCTCCTGTCTGCCACCCGCCCCATACCCCTCCCCTCGCCAGGAAGCTGCCCGCCGCGGAGGCTGCAGGCAGGAAGGAAGTCACCGAGGGGGTTTTTGACGCTCCCCTTCGCTCGCAGCCTCCGAGCAGCCACCTACGCAGCCCAGGAACCCCAACCCGGGGCCGGAGCACACGGGCACCAACGAGGCCACAGGCACGGCAGCAGGTACCACGCCGGCACCGGGGGCTTGGTGGAATCCGGCCAGCCCAGCTGGGCACAGGGACAGAGCCGAGTCCTCTGGGCCCACGCCTGGGAGCGACGCAGGGCTTGGGTGCGCGGCCCTGGGCCAGCTGGTGAGGAGGAGCAGCCGTGGGCCAGGCTGGGGAGGGTGGGATTATCCATGCGCCGGAGAAACGGCTGTGTGCCTCAGTTTCCCCTTCGTCCTTTCCGGGATGGGCTGACGCAGGTGATGCCACCCGGAGATGCCGCAGGCTTGGCTGTGGGGTTTTACCCCGGGAGGATGCTGAGGGAAGCGCATAGGGAAGGGCGGGCATGGGGCAAGGTCCTGCCCCACACAGGGGTCACTCCGGGGCGGGGGACACTAGCACCCTTGGGGACCGTGCTGCCAGCTGAGCCCCCCCGTCCTTGCAGCGCCTGCCATGGCCCCGCTGGGCGAGGACACCCCGCTGATCGGGGAGCGCTCCTGCAGCCTCTCCTCCACCGAGACCGGCACCCTCCAGGTGTACCTGTACCACCGGGCGCCCGCGCCGCGCAGCCCCCCCGGCACCGCCGCCGGCGTCCTCACCTTCACCTTCGGCAAGTACACGGCTGAGGAGCTGTGCATCCACGCCGCCAAAGCCTGCGGTGAGCGTCGTCCCCTGGCACCGGCAGGCGCGGGGAGCGGCCGGGGGCTCAGGGCAGCGGCCGGGGGCTCGGGGTACCGGCCGTGCCCGTCCTCGGCAGGGCTCACGGCACCGTTCTCCATCCCCAGGCGTGCTGCCCGTCTGCCACCCGCTCTTTGCCCTGGCCACCGAGGATCTCAGCTGCTGGTTCCCCCCCAACCACCTCTTCACCGTCGATGACTCCCGCAGCCAGGTCGTGGTGTACAGGATCAGGTACAGCCCGCGGGGACCTGGGGAGTCTCTGATGGCTGATAGGGCCTGTGCGCTGGACGGGACATGGTGCTGAGCCCCCTCTGCTCTCCCCATCAGGTTCTTCTTTCCCAACTGGTGCGGGCTGGGACAGTCCCACCGTTTCCAGCTGCCGAACGACCGGGCCAGCCCCATCCTGGACTACCCCGTCATTGATTACCTTTTTGCCCAGGTGAGCCCTGCCAGGCTGGTGTCCCTGTCCCCAGCACCTGGGGCCACAGACGGGGTCCCAGGTAGCTTCTCAGGTGTGCAGTACATGTTAACCTCAGTGCAGCGATGCCCTTCACTGCTCTGGGCCGTGCCACCCTCCTCCTCCTCCGGCACCCACCAGTCCCTGGCCACGATACCTGCGGGACATGGGTCCTACCCGGCTCAGCTGGAGCTGCTTGTGGGCGTCCCACAGTGGGCATGGGGCACCCCAGGTTGCTGAGATGGGGGTCACTGTGTCCTCCGGGTGATGCATGCCTCAGGGATGGAGCTGCCTCTGCTGGTCCCCGGGGCAGCAGCAGGAAACCAGACCCTGGGGGCAGGATGTGACTCACACGGGCGCCGGGGCATGGGGCTGGGGTCACGCCACCACCCCACAGCCAGCCCAGCCTGGCGGGGGGGGTCAGCAGGGGCCACCCTGGAAGGTCCCGTTAGCTGGGGGGGTGCGGGACCAGGGGTCTTGGGGCGCATCAGGTGTCCCGGCTGCAGCATCCCCGGGCGGGACGTACGCCGAGCGGGGGGCTGGCCCGGGACACCCCTCCCAGCCTCTGCACCCTCCCCAGTCCCGCAGCGATTTCATCGGGGGACGCGTGGCCCTGGCGCTGAGCCTGCGCACGCAGGAGGAGTGCCTGAGCCTGGCCGTGCTGGACATGCTGCGCATCGCCAAGGAGAAGCGGCAGAGCCCGGAGCAAGTCTTCAGCCACGTCAGGTGAGCTGGGGGCCGCGGGGACAGCCCGGCACCCGCGGGGACAGCCTGGCACCCACCGCTGCCTCACCTCCCCGTCCCCGGCAGCTACAAGTCCTGCATCCCCGAGCCGCTGCGGTGCCAGATCCAGCAGCACAGCTTCCTCACCCGCAAGCGCATCCGCCGCCGCTTCAGCAAATCCCTGCGGAAGATCGGGGGCTGCCAGACGGACGGACGCTGCCTGAAGCTCAAGTACCTGCTGGATCTGGAGCAGCTGCAGCGGCGCTGGGCGGAGGAGAGTTTCCGCGTGCGCTCGCCCGGCTCCGCCGCCGACATCGCCATCCACGTGGCCGGCGAGAGCGGCGTCTCTTGGAGCTGCAGCGGCTCCGAGGTGCGGGTGCGGGGCTGTGCCGGGGGGGGTCCCACAGCGGGGGGGGCGGCAGGCGTGGCGACCGGCCCCGGTCGTGTCCCCCACAGAGCCGCCAGCACTTCTGTGACTTCCCTGACATCGCCGACATCAGCATCAAGCAGGCGAGCCGGGACGGCAACCCGGTGGAGAACCGCATCGTCACCCTCACCAAGACGGACAACCGGGTGCTGGTGAGCTGGGGGGCCGTGGCGGGGAGCCCCGGCCGGGTGGGGGGCCAGGGTCGGTGTGGGGCTGACCCTCCGCCTGGCCCCAGGAGGTGGAGTTCCCCACGCTGCAGGAAGCCCACTCCTTCGTGGCTCTCGTCGACGGCTACTACCGCCTGACGGCCGATGCCCACCACTACTTCTGCAAGGAGGTGGCCCCCCCCCGGCTCCTGGAGGACGTGGAGAACCAGTGCCACGGGCCCATCAGGTGGGTGCTGGGGCACCCCCCTCGCCGCCCCCGGCCCACGGGTGACAGGGGAAGAAATTGCTTGGGTAGGAGCCGCGAGAGCTCCTCCCGGTGGTGCTCGGGCCAGCCCGGTGCCCGCTGGGTTTGGGGAGAGCGTGGCGGAGGGGCGGGCAATGGGGGTCCCCGGGCTCTCCCCGGGGGGCATCAGGCTGCGCCCCCCCCAGCCCTGCCATCCGCAGCTCTGAGTTTGCGGTGAACAAGCTGAAGGTGGCGGGGAGCTGCCCGGGGCTGTACCTGCTGCGCCGCAGCCCGCAGGACTTCGACAGCTACCTGCTGACCGTCTGCGCCGAGGTGAGACCGGCACCGGCACCGGCACCGGCACTGGCACCGGCTGGGGACTGGGGTGCCGGCGCCACGCGGCATCACACAGGCTCCCGTGCCAGGTGCCGCGGCTGTCACCGGGAGCGGGGAGGGAAATGCGGGGCTGAGACCTGGCGCTTGCCGGGACGGTGCCACCGGCGATGGCCCTTTGGGACGGGCACGGCCCCGGGGCTGCCGCAGGCACCCACGGGGCGGGAGGGGCTCGGGGGGCTCCGAGGGGGACCCTGCGCCGCTGAGCCCGGCTCTCGCCCCACAGACCCGCTCCGGCCAGGACTACAAGCGCTGCCTGATCCGCAGGGACGAGGACGGGAACCTGAGGCTCTCGGGGGTGGCCCGGCGGTTCTGCAGCCTGCGGGAGCTGCTGGGCACCTACGGGCGCTGCGGGCTGCAGGCAGAGGGTGCCCGCATGCGCCTGGCCACCTGCTGCCCGCCCCTGCCCAAAGGTGACGGCCACCGCAGCGGGGTGGGGGACGGGGCGGGGCAGGGCTGCGCGCGGCCGCGGCGGTGTGACGTCGCGCAGCAGGCCGCGTGACGTCGCAGCGCGGGCTGGGTGAGGTCGCAGAGCAGGCTGTGTCGTCACCGAGCGGGCTGCGTGAGGGCACGGCGGGTTGTGTGAGGTCACGTGGCAGGCTGCATGCCGTCACAGAGCGGGTCGCGTGGCGTCAGGGAGCAGGCTATGTGACGTCACAAAACGAGCCGTGTAACATCACAGGGCGGGTTGTGTGGTGTCACAGAGCAGGCTGCGTCATCGCAGAGCGGGCTGTGTGACATCACAGAGCTGGCTATATAGTGTCATAGAGCAGGCTGTGCGATGTCATAAAATGAGCTGCCTAACGTCGCAGCGCAGGCTGTGATGTCACGGAGCAGGCTGTGTGAGGTCACAGCGCGGGCACAGCCTGCTCCAGCCATCCCTCACGGCCGCTCCCCCCCCGCCAGAGAAGTCCAACCTGCTGATCGTGCGGAGCGGCTGCCCCCAGCCCCCCGGCTCCCCCGCCGCCCCCCGCCGCAGCCTCAACCAGATGACGTTCCACAAGATCGACCCCCAGAGCCTCACGTGGGTACGGGGGGGGGGCCGGGGCGCGGAGGGGGGGGCTGGGGCACGCGGCCAGGGACCCCCCCCCGCCAGCGTCCCCCTCTCGCGGCAGGGCGAGAGCCTGGGCCAGGGCTCCTTCACCCAAATCTACAAGGGCGTCAAGCGGGACCGGGAGGAGGACGGGTACTACCAGACCGAGGTGGTGCTCAAGGTCATGGACGGCAGCCACCGCCACTGCTCCGAGGTGAGGTGGCAGCAGCCCCCCCCCAAGCGCCGCCGGGGGCCCGCAGCCCCCCCTGAGCCACCCTCTCCCCGCTCCCAGTCCTTCCTGGAGGCGGCCAGCATCATGAGCCAGCTCTCCCACAAGCACCTGGTCCTGCTGCACGGCGTCAGCCTCGGGAAGGACAGTGAGTGCCCGTCCCCCTCGCCGGGCGCCGCGGTGCCACGGCCGCGCCGCCGGCACCGGACCAGCCCGCGCCGCCCCCCCCGCAGGTATCATGGTGCAGGAGTACGTCAGGCACGGGCCCCTGGACCTCTACCTGAAGAAGAACCGAGGCGAGGGCAAGGTGACGACGAGCTGGAAGCTGCAGGTGGCCAAGCAGCTGGCGTACGCCCTCAACTACCTGGTGAGCCGGCTGCCGGCACAGCACCGAGCGCCCGTGTCCCGCGCTCCACGCGTCCTGCAGCTCCTGCGCCCCGCGGCTCCCGCACGCCTGCGTCCTCCAGCCTCTGGTCTTCCACGACCCACGACGCCCACGCATCCGCATCCCTGCGGCTCCCGCGCATCCCTGCCGGTTCACCCCGGCCGGCGCCGGCGCCGCCCCGCGCGTGGGGCTGCCGCGCGGGCCGGGGCTGCGCTGACAGTCCTGGTCCCTCTCCCGTCCCCAGGAGGACAAGAAAATCACCCACGGCAACGTCTCCGCTAAGAAGGTGCTGCTGACCCGGGAGGGGGACGCGGCCAGCGGCAGCCCCCCCTTCATCAAGCTCAACGACCCCGGAGTCAGCGTCACCGTCCTGGCCAAGGAGAGTACGTGCCTGGGCTGACCCGGGGGCGGGCGGCGGGGTCCCCCCGGCGGGTGCTGAGCGGGGCTGTGCCCCTCTCCCCAGTGCTGGTGCAGCGCATCCCCTGGGTGGCCCCCGAGTGCCTCGGTGACCCCAAGAGCCTGGCGCTGCCGGCCGACAAGTGGAGCTTCGGGGCGACCCTCTGGGAGATCTTCAGTGGTGGCAACATGCCCCTGAGCCTGCTGGAGCCCCAGAAGGTGAGGCTGCCCCATCCCGACGCCCTGCCCCATCCCGACACCCCTGCCCCATTCCTCCTGCCCCGTCCTGCTGCATCCTGGGTTCTGCTCACCCACTGCCCGGAGCAGACCACGTGCCGCCCATCCCACCGTGGGATTTCTTGGCTGGCCAGAGGCTCCGGTGACCCAGCTCGCTCTGCAAAAGGGGCATCGCTGAGGGGCGACGGGCACCCACGGCGCCTGGCGCCGGGGTCTCGCAGGGCTCCGGAGCCAGCCGTGGGGTCCAGTAAACCCCCCCAGCCTAAAATCCCGCAGCCTTTGGGCGATGCCGAGGGCGAGGGGCTCGTGTATCCCAGCGAGGCGCACGGGGGCCGTTCGGGGGCCGGGCACCCCGCAGCACACCCCAGCACCCTCTCCCGCCTCCCCAGAAGCTGGATTTCTACGAGAGGAGCCTCCGGCTCCCCGCGCCGAAGTGGACGGAGCTGGCCACGCTCATCGCGCAGTGCATGGACTACCAGCCCCGCCGCCGGCCCTGCTTCCGCGCCCTCATCCGGGACCTCAACAGCCTCATCACCTCCGGTGAGCCCCGGGACGGCGCGTGGGGAGGGGCTCCAGCCCCCCACGGTGCCCTCACCGCCCGCCTTCCCCAGATTACGAGCTGCTCTCGGACCTGGCGCCCGCCGACGCGACGCTCCGGGACAGCTTCTGGGGGTCCGAGCCCCTCGCCACGTGCCAGGACCCCGCGCACTTTGAGGAGCGGCACCTCAAGTACATCTCGCTGCTGGGCAAGGTGAGGGGGGGCGGGGGGTCCCGGCCCACGCGAGATTGGGTGCACGAGTTTCTTGCCCCCCCCCCTTATGCCCCGCCGGGGGGTGATGGGGGGGACGCTTTGCCCTGCAAAGCTGAAAAACGCTTGGTTTGTGCCCTGTGGTGGGATCCGGGGCATGGACCGGGCGCTGGGAACAGGGTGGGGGTCTCTGGGCCCCCCCTCAAGGCACCCCAAGCGTCCCACATCTCCTCCCGGCTCTCCCCGGCCAGGGCAACTTTGGGAGCGTGGAGCTGTGCCGCTACGACCCGCTGGGCGACAGCACGGGCGAGCTGGTGGCGGTGAAGAAGCTGCAGCAGGATTCGGCCAAGGAGCTGCGGGACTTCGAGAGGGAGATCCAGATCCTGCACTCGCTGCAGCACGATTTCATCGTGCGGTACCGCGGCGTGTGCTACAGCCGGGGTGAGCGCGGCGCGGGGCGGGCAGCGGGCGGGCAGCGGCCGCGGCGCGGCCGGCGGTGACGGACGTGCGTGCAGGGCGGCGCGGGCTGCGGCTGGTGATGGAGTTCCTGCCCAACGGCTGCCTGCGCGACTACCTGCAGAAGAACCAGCCGCGCCTGGACGCCAGGACCCTGCTCCTCTACGCCCGGCAGATCTGCGAGGTGGGATTGCGGGGGGCAGCCGCAAAGGGGGTCCCGCGCGCTCCCGCCGGCGGGGCCGGAGCGATGCCGCGGCTCAGCCGGGGCGGGGGTCCCGCTGGGGTGAGCCCCCAGGGATGCTGCCGGCCCCGGTGAGCGGCTGCGTCCCGTGCAGGGCATGGAGTACCTGGGGGCGCGGCGCTGCGTGCACCGCGACCTGGCCAGCAGGAACATCCTGGTGGAGAGCGAGACCCACGTCAAGATCGGGGATTTCGGGCTGGCCAAGCTGCTGCCGCAGGACAAGGACTATTACGTGGTGCGGGAACCCGGCCAGAGCCCCGTCTTCTGGTGAGGGTGGCACCGGCGCGGGGACGGGCACGGGGCTGCCGGCCAGGCTGTGCCCGGCGCTCAGCACCCTCCCACGGGCAGGTACGCGCCCGAGTCCCTGGCAGACAACATCTTCTCCCGGGCATCCGACGTTTGGAGCTTCGGGGTCCTCCTCTACGAGCTCTTCACCTACGGCAACAAGAGCAAAAGCCCCTCGGAGGTGAGACCCCCACCCCGGGACTCGTTGCCTTCAGGACGAGCCCCCCGCCCAGCCACGGCGGCCCCGTGCCGACGGCTGGCCCCGTGCCGACGGCTGGCCCCGTGCTCGCAGGAGTTCCTCCGCATGATGGGCGCCGACAAGACGGCGCAGATCGTCTGCCGCTTGCTGGAGCTCCTGAAGGAGAACCGGCGTCTCCCGGCGCCGGCTGGCTGCCCCGTGGAGGTGAGAGCCCTGCCCGGGCTGGCAGGGGTCCCGGGGGCCGCTGGGGGTCCCGGGGACCACCCTGCTCCCCCGATGGCCCCGTCCCTTTGTCCCCAGGTCTACACGCTGATGCTGAGCTGCTGGGCCTTCGCCCCCGGCGCCAGACCCGCCTTTGGGGAGCTGGCCCCCAAAATCGAGGCGCTGCGGGACGGCCGGAGCAAAGCCCGCGGGTAGCCCACCCCGGCCGGGACCGCGGCCACCCCCTTCCCTCCCGAGCACCGGGCGGTGACGGACGGACACGCGGCCGTGGCGACGCTTCAACGTGCTTTAACGGCTGCAGAGGGGGGGCACAGCCCCCATTGCCCCCTTCCCCGCGGCAGGCAGCCCCCCCGCCCCCGGTCTGCCTGTCGCTGCCCCCGCCGCGGCGGCGTTTGGTGGGTTTCTAGTAAAGTTTGGTAAATTTGCCAGCTGGGGTGAGGCGAGAGGGGACCCGCGGGGCGGGGGGACCCGCGGGGAGGGGGGACCCGCGGGGCAGAGCTGCTGGGGGAGGTCGGCGGGACGAGAGCGGGGAGGGGTGAGAGCGACCGCGGGACATCCCAGCATGGGGGTCCCGGGCTCGGCACTCACCGCAGGTTTTCCTGGGGGGTGGCTCCAGCGGATGCCCCCAGCCGAGGCCACGAGGGTGGGGATGAACTCGCGCGCCTGTGCGGCTGCTGCACCGGCTCTGCCACGACGGCCGCCAGCGCCGCGTGGCGCGGCCCGGCACCGGCTGCGGCCACGGCCCCGTCGCGCTGGGCTTTGCTCCTCGCCCACTGCCTACGTCCCCCTCCCACGGCCCCGAGCCCGGCGCGCGCCTGCGGTGCGGTGCCGTCTGCTCCCGGGACGCGGGTCAGCGCCGACCTCGCAGGCGGCAGCGCAGCCCGTGCCCCCCAGCCTGCTCCCGGGGCTGGGGCCAGCACAGGGACTTTGGGGGCTCTGCCGAGGGGACCCCCGGGGGGGTCAGGGGTTCCCCTTGCTCCCGCCCTGAGCCCGTCACTCCCCCGGAGCCAGCCCCGTCCTCCCTCCACCCCCATCCCCAGGAAGGCTCTAGATCCCGCGTCCTCGTTACAACACAGGTTCGTTTATTCTCCCTCCGGTGCCTCCGGGCTCCCCTGGCCCCGGGAGGCCAGATTTGGGGTAAAACCAGGCAGAAACAGGCCAGGGGCAGGATGGGCGTGCGGTGGCACTCAGCATCGCCCGGGCGGGACCCTTCCCCTCGGCGTGGCAGCGCCGAGCAGCCGCAGCGGCTGTCCGGGAGCTGAGGCGAGCCGCAGCCCGGGCAGCCCTGGGGTGACGCCGGCGTTTCCCCCCGGCTCTCGGTCCTCCTCGCCTGCCCTAGAAGATGCTCACCCGCTTGCCACAGAGCAGCCGGGGCTCGTGGATGGCCTGCCACATCACCGCCGTCTCGTAGGGTGTGGAGCGGTGCACCAGCAGCAGCTCCCGGTAGTAGCAGGGATCGAAGGGGTCGGTGTTGGCCGGCACCCCCACGCCCGTGGTCCGGATGCCGGCGTGGGAAGCGGGCAGGAGCCCCGCTTTCTTCAAGCACATGCCCAGGTAGACGTCGTCGATGGGGAAGAGCTCGATGTCCCGCGATTCCCGGGCGATGACGCGGGCGGTGAAGCCGGACATGAGCATCCCGCCGCCGCCGCAGTAGGGCGGGTACCGCTCGGAGGGCAGGAGCTGCTTGGGCACAAAGTACTTGCTGTGCCGGAGCTGGACGGGGCTGTTGTCCACGAAGAGCTGCCCCACCATGAGGTGCTGCTCCTGGGCGCCCTGGGTGGCCATGGCGAAGCGGACGACGTTGTCCGTGTTGACGAAGACGTCGTCGTCCCCGTTGAAGACGAAGCGGGCGCCGGGGCAGTGCTCTTCCAGCCAGGCGTGGAAAAGCACCTGCTTCAGCGTCAGGTTGAAGAAGGTGTCCTTGAACTTCCACTGCAGCACATCCCCGTGCTCCCGCTGCTCCAGCCGCAGCAGCCGGTTGAGCTTCTTGGCATCCTGGGCTCTGGGGGCCACCCCCACGAGGAAGACCCGGCAGATGAAGGCTCCTTCGAAGGTCCTTTCCCGCCCCCAGGTCTTGCGGATCACCTCCCGCCGCTCATAGTTCACCGGCGAGGACTTGATGGCCAAGAGGAGGAAGACGCTGGAGGACCCCTCAGGCCCGCCGCACTTGCCGGGGACGCCGAGCAGCGCCGGGAAGGAGCGGCAGTGCTGGTACCGCATGAAGTCCTGCACGTGGCCGGGCAGTTTGGCGAAGCCGGAGATGTTGTGCACCGAGGCGTTGGCCACGCACGGGGCAGGGGTGGGCAGAACGTGGGGCGGGGGGTGCCTGGGGGGTGCTCGGGGGCTGGGGGGGGTCCTGCGCTCGGGGGCCATGCTGCGCCACAGCCGGTCATCGTGGTGGAGCAGGTAGCAGAGCCCCAGGAACCCCACGGCGACCAGACCCCACAGCTCCAGCCTGTAGCGCCGCGGGGACACCTTCTGCAAGAGACGGGGAGTGGGATTCGGCGCCGGTTGTGCCGCAGCCCCGGGGCACCGGCACCCAGAGGGATGCCCCAGCATCCTTCCCTGTGGCACCGGACCACGGGGCTCCCGGCGGGAGGAGAGGAGCCGGGGGCTCCTGCCGCGCCAGCCGCGCCGCGGGCAAGCAGCTGTTCGGTGCCGCGCAGGGAGGGCCCAGGCTGGGTGGGACAACCCTGGGGTACAGGGCAGAGCCCGACTGCTCCGGCTGTGCGGTGGAACGTCCGGCAGACCCCCCCAGAGGGCAATACACCGCCGGTTCTGCGATGGGGCTGTTCTCCTTCGGGACAGCAGACACAGCGTGCGGCCCCGAAACCCGGGGACGGCCGGCAAGGGCGCGCAGTCCCCCAGACCCACCGGCACGGCGGGGGCTGAAGGAGTTACCGCCGGCTCGAGGCGTTGCGAAGTGGTGGTGGGGTGGTCCTGGGTGCAAGGAGCCCACCTGGGTTTGCTGCCAGCAGCTCTCGCCTTCAGAGATGAAGCACCGGGACGGGGTCCCCGGGCAGCACGGGGACCCCGGCAAGAGCCCGGCCGCCGCTCGCCCGCCGGCACCGCGCTGGCGATCCATCCAGGGATGGGTCCGGCCAGCCTTTGCCCAAGATGTGGACCCCGACCCAGTGCCCAGCAGCGCCGGCTCGGACCCCGCTGCACTGCAAAGAGTCATGAGACCCCCCCCGCCCGGTGAGACCCCCCCAGACCCCCGGTACCTTGTCCCAGAGCCAGCTCGGGGCCATCCTCACACCGCGCCAGGAGCGCCGCGGGCCCAGCCACGCGGGTATCTCCTGCGGGGATCCTTCCCCCGCCGGGTGCCGTGAGGCCACCCGTCCGTCCGTCCGTCCGCCCGCCCCTCTGCCCGTCCACCCGCCGCAGGCGGGGCGGCAGCACCCGCGGGCACAAGGAAAGGGCTCGGCAAAGCGCTGCCAGCTCCCTGCCTCGGTTTCCCCCGGTGCCGCAGCACCGGAGCCCCCGGGGAGCCGTGGCACATCAGCCAAGCCCCGTTTCCAAGGAGAAGCCTGGAGGCCCCGGGGATGGGCGTCATGGCAGGAGGCAGGCAGGAGCTGGCGGGGGCGTTATTAGAAAATAAAGTGTTTATTAAAAGAGCAGGTCCTGCTCCCTTCACAGCACAGGGAAGGGCGGAGGGGACCGACCGCCGGGCAGCAGGAGACGACACGGTGACAGCCACGGAGCAGGGGGCCAGAGGGAGAGGAGGAGGAGGAGGAAGGGGAGGAGGGGGGCTCTCGCCCGGCAGCACCCCCTCCTCAGCTGGCCTCCATCCAGTGTTTCAAGTCCACACAACCAAGGGGGAAGCCCGGGGGGCTCGGAAGGTCCATCGGGAGGCGGCTCAGGACCCCGCCAGATAGATCCCTGCGGAGGAAAGGCAGTGAGGAGGGGCTGTGAGGGTGGGGGGGCACGTGCCCGGCGCGAGGACGCTCATCGCCAAGCGGCCAGGGCTCAATGCCGGCCCCGAACTGGACTACCCGCACCCTCCCTGGGCTGGGCATCGCCGTGGGGCATCGCTCAGTGCGGGGGGGAACGGAGCTTGGGGTGGTAAGGAGGGGACCCCGTGCACCCCAGGGCCATGGGGAGCAGGGAAGGGACCCCGTCCACCTTGGGAAAGGGAACCCACGCACCCTGGAGAGCGGGGAAGGGATCCTGCGCACCCCAAGGAAGGGACCCGCTGCACCCCGGGGCCACAGGGGATGGGGAGAGGACCCCACGCGGCCTTGGGGAAGGGACCCCGCACCCTTGGGCCCCGCCAGCCGTACCTGTAGCAAACCTCTTCTTGACCAGCGACATGCGGTACCCGGCGCTCGCCAGCTCCACCTCGACGCCCGACAGCGTGCTGCCCTCGCTGCTGAACTGGGCCGCCACGGGGCTGGGCTTGCTGGGCCCGCAGAGGGGCTCCCAGCTGGCCGAGAGCCGGCCGCAGCCTGCGGGGGACAGCGGGAGGGTTTGGGGGGGGGTCTGCGGGGACCGAGCCCGGACCCTGCTCCCCTGCCCTCCGAGCAGGGTGGGTGCAGCCTCACCTCCCTGCCCCGGCGCACCGGGGACGTCCAGCAGCCTCCAGAGCAGCCTCTTCTCCTCCAGGTTCCTGCCAGGACACGGGCATGTCCCCAAGCCCCCAGACCCCCAAACCCCTCCCGCTCCACCCCATCCCCCCTCTCTGCTTTCCTCACCCCATCAGCACCCTCACTTCCCAGCTCAGGGTCCCCCTCTCCCACCCTGGGCGGGGTGGGTTGGGACCCCCGGTCCTGCGTTTGCCCCCCAGCTTACCAGCTGGCCGGGGGCTGCAGCCGCAGGTTGGCGACGGGCTCATCCACGGGCAGCAGGACGTGGACGTTGGCGAGGGGCACGGGCAGGGCCAGGGCGCCGGCGTTGTAGCCGTACTCGACGCTGACCCGCGTGGCGGCCGGCGAGCAGTCCCAGCGCACGCACAGCCGCAGCGGCGCCGAGCCGGGGCCCAGCCGCGAGAACTGATACAGGTCGGGGAGGCTTCGGGGTGGGGGCCACCGAGACCCTCCCGCCCCCAGAAGCCGGATGGGGGACCCGGGGGTCCCAGCTCTCCCCCCACGGGGCTCACCTGGTACTTGAGCAGAGCCACGTTGTAGTAGGAGGCGGCCGGACTCTGCTCCGCTTGCTTCTGCAGGTGCCCGGTCAGCGCCGCCATGTTCAGCCAAAAGTCCTTGGTGCTGGGGTCGCTCTGGGACGGGTCGCTGCGGGGACGGGGTCAGAGCCGCAGCGGAGCCTGGGCCCCCCGGGGAAGCCGGCGCCCCGATATCCAGCTCCCCGTCGCCGCACCCACCGGCTCCCAAGGATGCCCAGGCCCCCGGGAACCCCAAGAACCCCGTGTACCCCCGTACCCAGATCACCATCGCTGCCTCTACCGGCTCCCCACCACGTCCGGGCATCCCCGGGAAACCAGGTGCCCCGTGTACCCCGATATACAGCTCCCCAGCACTGCATCCACCACCCCCCGGCCACCCCCCGTACCCCGATACCAGCTGCCCAGGCGGCCCCAGGCAGCCGGTGCCGCGGTGTCACCGCGTCCCCGCACCTGTAGAGCAGCTCGGCGTTGGGCAGGAACTGCTCGATGGCGCCGGCGTTGAGCAGGCGGAAGCTGAGCACCGGGGGGGCCATGCTCCCGCCGAAGACGCGGACGATGCCGGCGGGGAAGGACATGGTGAGCTCCCCCGTCACCTTCACCAGGCAGCTGCCGGGGACAGGCCGGGGGTCAGCGGATGCCCCAGGCAGGACGCGGTGGCTGAGGGGGGGTCCCCTGGCCCCCCCCGAGACCCCCGTACCTGTCGGTGTCGCGCCCCTTGAAGTACGCGTGGACGTACTCGGTGAAGGCGGTGGCCACAGGGAGCGCGTCCTGCGAGCCCAGCACCACGGGGCTGGGACCCCGCGACAGTCCTGGGGAGGCAGGCACGGTCAGAGCCCGGATGGGACCCCCACCCCGCCACCCCCCAGGCCCCCGGGACCCACCGAGCGCCGAGCGCCGGCTGGGAGACAGCGAAGAAGCCCCGCTCGCCCAGGCTGGCGGGCGCCGAGTGCGAGGGGCCGCAGTTCCAGGAGGGCGAGGGGCTCAGCGAGCGCGACTGCAAGGCAAAACGGCAGCGGGGCGGCAGGGGGGTGGTCCAGGTCGGGCCCCCGCCCTGGGGGTCCCACAGCCGGGCCCCGCTCCCCGGCCACGCACCAGGTCGGTGTTGCTGCCCGCGGCCGGGCCGGCCGCTGGCCTCTTCGTGCGGGAACGGCGAGGGGGGGCCATGAGCGGGACCTCCCGGGGGGCTGCGCTGGGCCGGGCGGGGAGAGCATCTGGGTGAGGCGGGGGCACAAAATCAGGGGTGAAGAGAGAGGCCCGCCATGGCAGGGCCCCCCCAGGGGGGCTCCGGCAGGGTCTCACAAGTGCAATGAGTTTGGCAGGTCTCAGCCCCCTTCTCAGCTGAGCCGAGGCTGGGAGAGACCCTGCGCCCAGCTCGGGGTGGGGGGGGGGGCAGAGTTAAGGGTAACGGGGGCAGCTCCTGCGCCCCTGCCACTCACCCGGCTCAGGCTGCGGCGGGGGATCCGCCGGCGGGCCGCCCTCGGTCAGCCTCGTCCCCGACCCTTGGCAGGTCCACGGAGAGGGGCTGGAGGACTCCCCCCCGCTGGGGGGGGCCGGGGAGGATGAGGAGGAAGAGGCCGAGTTGGAGGAAGGACAGGGCAGAGGGGGATGGTCCCCACCGGGGCTGCGGGGCCTGACCCATGGCGGGGCTCCCCAAAAGGGTCGGGCGAGGGGGCTTCGCGGGGCGACGGGCCGCTGGGGCAGCGGCTGCGTCCCCGGGGCGCCGACCCCACGTCCTCCCAGAGCCCCTCAGCCCCGGGGCCGTTGAAGACGGCGAAGCTGGGGGGCTCGGGGAGGCGGCCGGCGGGGCTGCGGGGCCGCGGCACCCAGGCACCGGGGTCCCGGGCGGCGGGTGGTGGTGGCGGCAGGGGGTCCGGCGGGCCACCCCGCTTGGGGAGGGGGCTCTGCGGCGTCCCTGGCTGCGGGGTCCATGGCCTCGAGTCCGGGGAGGGTCCGGGTGCGGGGTGTGAGGGCGAGTCCAAACCCGAGTCCTCCACGTTCTCCGGGGAGGAGGAGGAGAAGGGGGAGGAGGAGGAGGTGAGGACATAGGTGCGGGGGGCTGCGGGGAGACCCCGTGTCAGGGCGCTGTGGGGCGGGGGGGGGCCACGGCACCTGGATGCCGGGG
This sequence comes from Phaethon aethereus, assembly GCF_964289735.1. Lineage (NCBI taxonomy): Eukaryota > Metazoa > Chordata > Aves > Phaethontiformes > Phaethontidae > Phaethon > Phaethon aethereus. Next base: position 16,411 of record NW_028114144.1, on the reverse strand, counting down.
TCCACCCGCCCACTTCGTCCTCCCTGACCCCCCAAATCCTCACCCGGGAAATCCTCCGCCTCGAAAGCCGACTCCAGCGGGGGCCCGAAGAGAGCGGCGGGGGGCACCGTGTCTGGGGGGGCTTTCCTGGGGCCGCTGCGCCGGGGACAGAGTGGGCGGCTCAGTGTCCACCCGGGACCCCCAGGGAGGGGACTCGGGGGTGGCAGCGTGGGGTGCATCGCCCCACGGTGCCCTGCTCCCCCCCTGCCCCGTACCTGTTCATCGGAGCCGCCGGGCACCCGCTCCCTGCGCCGTCACCTGCGGGGAGAGGGCACACGCTGGGGGTTGCAGAGCCGCTGTCCCCCTCATCCCCGGGACCCCCCCCCCCAACATCCCCAGGACCCCCCGGCACGGCCTCACCTGCCGCCAGCGTCCCCTCGGGGTCCGCGTCGCTCGGGGCCGGGGTCAGAGGTGCCACGTGCCCTGCGGAGGGACAGGGACAGGCGTCGGGGGCCGCGGAGCCAGGGGGACCCCCACGCCGCGGCTGTGCCAAGCCCCGGGGGGGCACTCACGGACGACTGTCGCTTGACGGTGCCCTGCAAGAGAATGGGGACAGGGGGTCAGCTGGCCCTGGCACAGTCCCCGGGGACCCTGCGGGCCCCCCCCCAGGCTCACCCCAATGCTGGGGGGCAGGATGAGGTTCCCCACGGTGGCCTTCAGCTGCTCCACAGTGGCCCCGGCGCTGCCGCCCGCCTCCCGGGGCTGCACCGGCTTGATGTGGACGTAAAACTTGCGGGGCTCATCCTCGTCGTAGTCGGAGTCGCTGGAGGAGCAGACGTGGTTCTCCGCCGCGGCTGAGCCCCCGTCAAGGCAACACCCCGTGCTCGGACCCCCCAAAATCACACCCCACGCCCCCCCCCGCCAGCACAAGGATACCGCGGGCGATGTCGGGGCGCACGGTGAACCCGTCCTCATCCACCTCCGGGCAGCCCTGCGGGGAGATGCTCGGAGAGGCGCTGGCTCCCCAGTCCTCCCAGTATGGAAAAAAACAACCCCGGGGCCGGCACTGGGACACTCACCACCTCGGCATCCGAGGACTCCCTGGGGAACGGCAGAGCAGCGTTAGATCCCGAAGCGGGCAAGGGATGCGGGACACGGGGACGGGGGAGAGGGGGGGGTCTTACACAGCGTCGCGATCCCTCTCCTTACGGCTCAACCCAGGAATGCGGAAAGCTTTGCTACGGCTCCTCTTGGGTCCTGGGGGGGGGGCACGGAGCGGTGAGCAGCCCCGCTACGCCCAAAACCCCCGGCGTGGGGCTGCTGGATGCAGACGTACTTGCCTTCCTGCGCTGGGGCCAGCCTGTACTCGTCGAAATCCAACGCTCCTGCCGCCGAGAGGGGGGGATCAGCCCGGCAACGCGGCACCATCCTCGTGCGGATGGGGGGAGCCCACCGTGATGCCGCCCGCAGCCTCACCTGGCCGCTCCCGCCCCGTGCCCTTGCTCTCGGCAAACCTCCGCAGCAGCATCTCCGTGCCGATGTTCTCCACGTTCTGCTTGAATTCCTCGTGCACCTGGAAAAACAAGAAGCGAGGGGGCGGCGGGGGGACACACATCGTAGCCAGAGTAAAGGGGGACACGGCTCGGGGGCGTCACCGGCCTGTCACCCCTCCCTGGGGACCCACCTGCCCGATCTGGACGTGGGTGTCCTCCACGGAGTGCGAGTAGGAGCCGATGAGACCCTTCATGTGGCGTAGGTGGGCTTCTTCCACCTCCTGGAAGCGCTGGGGGGGGGGCAGAGGGGCGGGGGGGGCTCCAGGCACGTCCCCCACGGGCCGTCATTACCACGGAGGGCTGGCACGTCCCCGAGGACCCGCTGCCCCGTGCCGCCACCGCGCCGCGCAGCCAGCACCGGGAGCCTGAGCGGCGGCTCCTGCCCGCGCCCGGCTCCTGCCCGCGCCCGGCTCCTGCCCGCGCCCCGGCTCCTGCCCGCGCCCCGCTCCGCTCCTGCCCACCACGGCCGAATCCAGCATCCTCTGCTCGAAGTCGGCCCGGGCAGCGTTGTACTTCTCCACCGCCCGCCGCAGCGCCTCGCCCGCCTTCTTGGACTTGAGCTCTGCCTGCAGGACCGAGCGGCGGCCGTGAACTTGGGGTGGGGGGCCGGGACCACGGCGGCGGGGCCGGGGCGCGTCTCACCTTGTCGATGTCCTTCTGGCTGGTGCCCTCCTTGCGGAGCCGCTCGTACTCCTGGCACTTGCTGTGGTAGCTCTCCTTGGACTTGGGCAGCAGCTGGGCCACCCCGTGCAGCAGCTGGACGGCCTCCAGCGTCCCCGACGCCTCCTCCTTGGACTTGGGACACGCGGCCCGGAGGGGTGGGCGGGGGAGGACGGGGGGGGTGGGGGGGGGGGGGTGGGGGGGGGTGTCGGGGGGGTACGCGGTACCTTTTGTGCACCCGGCCTTGCTCCTCGCCGTAGCGCGAGATCTCCTTGATGAGGTCGTGCAGCTTCTTCATCAGCTCCAGGTGGCAGAGGGCCAGCTTGTCCGAGGAGATGCGGAAAACCTCCCAGAGCGGCGCGAAGGTCCTGGGGGGGGGCGCGGGGGGGCACGGGCAGGGATGAGCTGGGTCTTTCCCCCACCCCCCGCCGGGCTCCGGACCCCCCAGACCCCCGCTTACCCCAGCTGGGTCCCGTTGGTGGCCATCTTAGCCAGCTTCACCATGGCCTTGGCGTAGTTCTCCTCGATGGCGGCCCTGGGGACAGCGGGGAGGGGGCGCTGGGGATGGAGCCCGGCGGTGCCGGGGACCCCCCCGGCCGGTGTGCGTCCCCCGGCCCCGCGCCGGTACTCTCGCGGACGAAGTCAGCCAGCTCCTTGGTGGAGATCTGCCCGTGCTTCATGTTGTGGTAGAGCACGTCGAAGCCGTGGTTCTTCTCGCCCTGGCGGGGGACCCCCCTCAGCCCCCGAAACCCACCCAGCACCCCACGGCACGGGCACTCGGGGACCCGCCCCCCAGTCCCGTCCCCCCCCCGGGACAGCGGCACTGCCGGCAGCACCGGCCGGCGCAGGCGGGAAGCGCCGTTTTGGGTGGAAACACCCCAAACGGGGCCCGGGTGCCCCCCCTGGGGTGCACAGGGGGGTGCGGAGCCCCCACCCCTGCCGGGGTGGTGCTGGCCAGAACCGGCCGGGGGGGCTGGGGTGGGCTCCCTGGGGCGAGCGAGGCAGGAAAGGGGGAGCCGAGCCCCGACACCGGATGCCGTTTTGGGTGCTGCCCTCTCCCGCCCCAGCATGCGGGGGGTGGCTTCCCCCCACTCCCACCCCCCCCCCCGGCAGCATGACCCCACTTGGGGAAACTGAGGCAGAGGGCAGGGGAAGATGCAGGCAGCTGCCTGCCCCCGGCGGAGACAAACCAGGAAGCGGCAGCTGCGCCTCGCGCCCCGGTGGCGCTGCCAACTTCCCCCCGCGGTGCCGGGACCCCGGGGGGGTGACGGGGACGGCACCGCGGCCGGGGCACCCGCACCCGTGGCTCCCCCCCCCCCCTCCCTCGGCAACTAATTTGCACCGTTAACGGGAGGCATCGGGCCTTGCAAAATTACTGGCGGCAATGAACCCCCGCCGCACCCAGTGAGCCCCGGAGGGTGGGGGGCACCCATGGGTGGGGGTCCAGGCTTACCCAAAAGTGCTCGGTGAAGTAGGACATCTTGGAGGGGGGGGATGTCGGCGTGGAGACCCGCGGCTCAGCTCCCGGCGCCCTGGGGACACACCGGGCCCTTACAGGGTGGGGTGGGGGCTCGGTGGGGACACCCCCCCCCGCACCACGCCTGCACCCGCTGGATTTCTCGGTTTTGCCTGGAAACTGCAGCCCCGTGGCCATGGAAACCGCAGGCTCCCCTGTGCCCGCCGCCACAGCCCCCTCCCCACGGCGTGCGGCACCCCGGGGAGCTGGGGGGCCGGGGGGGGGCCCAGGGTGGCGCTCGGGCCTGACACCAGATACGCAGCTAAATAATAAATGAGCGGTTGCTGCGCGGCGGCGGCGGCTGCTCCCGTGCCCGGCTGTGCCCGCGGCCCCCAGCCCCCCAAAACCACCCCACACACCGGCCCCCCCCCCCGCCCGGGGGGGGCACCCCTTCTCCCCACAACCGGGGACCTAGGTGTCTAGGCCCCCGCCCTGCTGAACCCCAAATGCAGCCGAGCCGGGGGTCACCCACAGGAGCTGCCCCCCAGAACTCGGCAGGGAGGACCCCCGGGCTGTGCCCCCCCCCGGCGCCGCTCCCCATCACACGCCGGAGGAAAACAGGAAACCGAAAAATCATGCGTGGCTGGGGGTTGTGTGATGGGGGGGCCCCACTCACCCTGCGCTGCTGGGGGGCTCGGGGGGCCCCCCCAGTCATCCTCGGCACGTTGGTGGTCTGGAGGGAGAGAGAGAGGGGTTAGGGTACACCACGGCCCCCCAGAACCCCGCTCCCAGCCCCCCGGCCCATTCCGTCCCTCTGCACAGGCTCAGCCACCTGTGTCATGAGCGGGGCAGGCTCAGCACAGCCCCCCCAGCTTCCCCCGGCCAGGCTGGGGCGAAGCGGGGCTGGGGGGGGGACACCCAGGGCCCGGCTCGACCCCGACCTGCCACCGGTCACGAGTGGCCGCAGACGCCTTGACCCCGCGGCCGCCGGCCAAAGTCCCCGGAGGCGGCAGCGGGTCCCCGGGTGGGGCGGGGGGCGCGCGGGGGGGGGGGGGGGCACGCAGCCTCCCGCCGGGCTGCGGCAGGGCCACCCGGGACCCCCCCGGGGCCGTGACCTTCAGCGGCGTGGGGTGCGGGGGACGCGGGTGGCCCCCGAAGGCTGAGGAGGGCTCCGGGGGGACCGGATCCACCTGCCTGGGCCAGGGGAGGTGGGGGGGTACGGGGGGGGCTGTGCACCCTCCCACCCCCCCGGGCAGCGCGGCCGTGGGAGGAAGAGGCACGGCGGGGGGTCGGGGCGGCACAGGGGTGCAGATGCTCCCCCCTAAAAAAAAAAAGGAGGGAAAGCGCCGGGCGCCGGCACCTGCGGCGGGGGCGGGGGGCTGCCCGCAGCACCGGCAGCGTTTTGGGGAGGGGGCTGCACCCGTGCGCGGGGGGCACCGGGGGCTGTACCGGCCGGCGGGGCGGGGTGCGCTGCGGCGGGGAGCCATGCGCAGCCCGGGGGGGGCTCTGGCCGCGGGGTGCACACCAGTCCCGGGGAGGGGGCGGAGGGCTGCGCCCACGTACCGCGCGGGAGCGGCGGGGGCTGCACGGCCCGCGCGGTGCGCGGGGCCGGGGGACGGGTGTCCCGGCCTCCCCGGGGGGGGCCGGCGGCGGGATCGGGGCCGCACTCACCTGCGGGGCCGCCCCCGCCCCGCTCCGCTCCGCCGCCGCCCCGCGCGCTCCGGGCCGGGCCCGCGCCGGGGGCGGGGGAGGCGCGCGGGCCACGCCCCCTCCCGCCGCGCCGCCTCGCTATTGGTCGTCACCGCCCGGCAGCGGTTACCGCAGCCAGCGGCCGCCGCCTCCCATTGGCCGGCCCGCCACCGCGCCGCGCGCGGCGGGGGGGGGCCGCGATTTACATTTTTAAAGCGTCCGCCGCCCCCCCCCCTCCCCCGCGGAGGCGATGCGGGGGGCGATGCGGGGAGGGCCCAGAGCCGCCCGCTCCGGCACCCCGGCCGTGGGGCTCCGCCAGCCCCGGGGGCTGCCGCCCTCCCGGTGCCGGTGCGCTCGGTGCTAACGGTGTGCAACCGCACCCCCGCCCCGCCGCGACGCGCCCGACCTCGACGGCTGCGACCGCAGCCGCGGTCCCGGGCCGGCCCCCGGTCCAGCCCCCGGTACACCCCCACCACACCCCCCCCGCCGGTGCCAGCCGGTGCCTCGCGCCACGCTGAGCTCATGCCCCGGCGCCGGCTGGCACCGCGGCGGGCACGGGCGAGCGGCGGGGGCTTCCCGCGGGCGGACAAGCGCAAACACACCCCGCCCCCGCCATACGGAGCCGGTCCCACACCGGCCCGTGGTGCCCCAGCCACCGGTGATGGTGGCGGGGCCGGGACCCTGCGTCCCGCGGACGCGCCGGTGCCGCTGCCGCCGGTCCCATCTCCCGGCACGGCTGCGCCAGGCCGGGGCTGCTGCGCGGTGCCGGTACCGGCGACGGGCACAGAGGGGTCGGTGGGTCCGGCGGTCCCACACGTGGCTCAGCCCGGGGTCAGGCCGCTGCCGGCGCCGCTCTCGTGGGCACCTCCGTGACCCTGCGGCATCCCCGGGCGCCTCGGCAGCCGCCCCGGAGAAGGCCCCGGTGGCCACCGCCACCCCATCCCCGCGGCCACGGGCCCCCGCGGCCCCCAGGCCCAACCCCGGCCGGTCGCCGCGCCGGCACACGGCCTGGTCGGGCGGTGCCGGGGCCTGGCGGGACGGTGGCGGTGACAGCGCTTGGCGCAGCCCCGGCCTCGGAGGTCACAACCGGCCGCCCGGCCCGCGGAGCCCCCTCCCCGCAGCGCCGCCGCCGCGGCCCCACCGCCGGGGCAGCGGGCCCGGGAGGTGCTGGGGCCCGGGGGGATGCGGGGTCTTGGGGGGGGGGGGCTGAGGGTCGCGGGGGGAGCTCGGGGTTGGGGGCTCAGCCCCGCAGCAGCGGCGCAGGGACATGGGACCCCCCCCCCCAACCCCCGGCCCGTGCCAGGCGCGCGGGGGCGGAGCGCGGCGGCTGCGGCCCCCCCGCCGCGGGCGGGACCGCGGTTGTCATGGCAACTCCGCATCCCTCCGCAGCCGCGCGGGCGCACCCGCCCCCCCCCGAAAGGGCAATGCCTTGGACACCCCCCCCCAGCCCCCCCCCCCCCCAAGGGCGATACCTTGGACCCCCCCCAGCCCCTCTCCCAGCGCAGATGCGGCTCCAGAGCACCCCCCCCCCCCGCCCATCCCCAGCACCCATAAACCTCCCTGCAGCATCCCAGGACCCCGCGGTGGCAGCCGACACCCCCCCCACCCCCCCCCGGAGCGGGGACCCCCCCAGCCCCCCCAAGCACGGCAGGCAGCGCGCGGCCGGGAGCTTCTCTTTAATGCTCATTTCCAACACATTTGCCGAACGGGAAGGCGGGGGGGGTGCAAGACGTGGAGCGTGCCGGCACCCGCAGGCCGGGGGGGGGGGTGGGAGGGGGTCGGGAGAGCCCCCCCCGCACCCCCCAACCTCCAACCCAGCTGCCAGCTAAGAAAAAAATAGATATAAAGCACTAAAGGTGAAACATTCAGTCCCCCCTCCCCGAACACGTAGGACGATACAATCCAAGGTAAAAGCCCCCGCGGCCGCCAGCCCGGTGGGGGCCGGGGGGGCCGCAGATAAATAACCGGGTTTGGTTTGTTCCGTTGTTGCCCTTTTTTTTTTTTTTTTCCTTTGTTTTCTTTCTTTTTTTTCCTTTTTTTTTCTTAAAAAGTCATTATAAAAAGAGCCAGCGAGGAGCCTCCTACAAAACGGGTTAGTGTTTGCCCCAGGCGGGAATGAGGGGGGGGGGGCAGATCCTGCCCCCCCCCCCGCCTGGCTCCCCCCCCCCCGGCTCTCCGCTCACAAAACCCCTTAAAAATTGCACAGGACGTTTGGTTTCTTAACAGCTCGAGGGCTTGGGGGTGGATGGGGGGGCTGCCTTCCCCAGTCCCCCCCCCCAGCTGGGGTGCAGGGTCAGGTCCCACGGCCCCTGCTGCCGGGGAGGGAAGAGCCATCAGTGCAGCGAGCTGCCAGGTCTCAGCCTGGCGGAGAGGACAGGCCCCCCCCCCAGCTGCTGCACATGAAGTTGGGGACACACACACATACACGACCACGCTTGGCAGCCACGGGGGGGGGGGGGACACACGGTGCCAGGGACAGGAACCCCCTGGGGTGGCCAAGGTCATCCCAGCCCTGTGCCCCCCTCAGGGAGGAGACCCGGCCCCCTCTGAGGGCCAGGGCTGGGGGTACTGGGGGGGCAGTAGTGGCTTGTCCAGGGAGGGGGTTGTGACAGCAAACAACAAAATCTACCCTGTTCAGTCGCGCGCGGCCGGGGCTCGCTGCCCGCGGGGGGCTCGGCACCGCTGCGGGGTGGGGCTGGGTGCTGCCCCCAAAGGCAGGGTCACCCCCTCCCCAGCTGGGCCCTCACCCCTCCCCAGGACGGCGGCGGGTGCAGAGTGGGATGTGCACGGCTCCAGCGTGGGCATGCGGGAACCACGCGGCGTGAGGGTGCGGCGTGGGGGTGCCGTGGGCCCGGGGTCACCAGGGAGCCTGGGGGGGGGAGTGGGGAACGACCCCATCTCCCTCCAGCAGACCCCGCCCTCTCCCCCCACTCCGAGCCACAGTGGCTGGGGGCTGGTGCAGTCCCAAGTCACTGGGTGCGGAGGGAGGGAGAGGAGGGACTCACGGAAGAGGAGGAGGAGGGTGGGGATGAAGCCCACGCCGCGGGGTGCGCCCCCCCCCCCTCAGAACTCCACCTTGCAGGCAGGGAAGGTCTCATCCTGCATGGCCACGGTGCTGTTGCTGCCCAGCACCGTGATGCCCAGCTCCTGCTGCCGGTCGTGGGTCTCCTGGTACCACTCGTGCATCACCAGCGAGTCGAAGGTGGGGATCAAGGTCACCTGCGGAGACACCCGTTGTGCCGCGTCACCGCGCCGCGTCCCCCCCCAGCACCGGGAGGGGGCCGGGCCCACCGTTGCGGGTACCCGGAGGGGGGCTCACCTGGATGTCGCTGCCCCACTGGTGCTTGCCGGCGAGCAGGGCGTCGAGGAGGGACCGCAGGACGCCCTCCTTCAGGTGGTCGTCGCCGCTGACCACGTAGCAGAGGGAACGGACGCGCCGGAAAAACTCCTCGTCCACCGTCCGGGCGCTCCAGGAGCCGGGCAGGTACGCCAGGTCCACGTAGACGGGGGGGCCCGGGGGGGCCGCGGTCCGCGTGCCTGCCAGGACAAGGGTACGGCGCTGTGAGTGGTGGCCCCCAAGCACCCCCAAACCCACCGCACGGCACCGGCGGTGCCTCCACGCTGCTCCAGCACGTCGTGTCCCCCCCAGCCCCTTACCTGCTGGTGACGCCCTGCCGGCTCCTGCCAGCGGCCGGGCTCCAGCGCTGCGAGGGGTCCCTGGGGCGCGGGCGTCCCCGCCGGAGAGGCCCTTCTTGTCCCCGGGGAGCAGCCTGGCCTTGTCCCCGGCGTCACGCGCCGAGGTGGCGGGGCCCCTGGCCTTGGGGGCTGAGGTGGGGTGCCGGGGGGGCTCAGCCCTCGGGGCAGCGGGTGCTGAGCCCACGCGGGACGGGGTCCTCTTCACCTTGCCGGGGGGCTCCTTCTTCCCGGTACGGGTCTGCTCGGCCGGCAGCGCCTCGGGGTCCACCATGCAGATGCCGGGCTGGGCGGGGATGGGGCAGGGGTCCTTCATGGGGGCCGGCAGTGGGTCACGGGCCCTGGCCATGCCACGGGTGGGCTGCTCCGAGTCCTCGTCCGACTCCAGCCCGTCGGCCAGGATGGAGGGGCAGTCCTCGGTGGCTGGAGGGACATCGGAATCGGAGAGGGTGGGCAGCGACTCGCTGACAGAGGTGGGGGGCGTCTCGCCCGCCGGCTGGCGGGGCCGGCCCTGGCGCTGCACCAGCTCCTGCGACGGATCACTGTCCGACAGCTCCCGGGGGCTGGCAGCGGCCGAGGGCGATCGCTCCGATTTGGGATGCTCGAACTCGCAGGGTGACACCAAGCAGAGGTCCACGTCGTGGGGCGAGTCGGAGCGGCGGCCGTGCCACGGCACCGTGTCGCCGTCAGCCCGCGGCGGGTGGTGGCACGGCCGCAGCGGCAGAGACAACCCGCCCTTGGTGGCCTCCGGCTCCGGCGTCCCCCCGGTCCCCCGGGACCGCCTGCCCTCCTCCGGCGGGGACTCGCTGACGGGTGGCAGCACCTGCTCGAAGGAGACCGAGAGCGACTCGTCCACCTCGGTGGAGTGCGGGGAGCCCACCTCGGCCGGCAGCGAGGGGGTGGTGATGGTGGGGGACACGTCAGGGACGTCGTCCTTGAAGGGGCTGAGGGAGAGGCAGCCCGCCTGCTTCTCCTGCGAGGCGCCGGAGCCGTCCTGCGAGGCTTTGCCCCCAGCCGGCGGCCAAGGGTTGGGCTGACGGTTGGTGCCGGCGCCCGGCTCCTCCGCGCCATCCTCCACCGGCGACTGGTGGAAGGGAGTGTGCCCGGCGCTGGCCGGCCCCGAGCTGGCCGGAGACATCATCTCCAGGGTCTTCTCCTCGGAGCTGCCGCAGGCGTCCTCGCCGCCCTCGGGGCCGTGGTTGAGCATCCCGGTGGGCGTCAGGTCGAAGTTGACGCTGCGGTCACTCTTGGGGGTCTTGGCCAGGGGCGAGGGGGGGCAGATGGCTCTCAAAGGGCTGCTCTCCAGGTAGCGGAAACGCTGGGGGCTGTCGGGGTCCTCCAGGCCGTTCTCCAGGCAAGACGAGTCCCCCGGTCCCCCAGCCCCCCCATTCTCCAGCGGCGAGGGCTCCAGCTCGCTCTCGGCCGTGGTGATGCCTTCATCTGTCGATTCCTCCTTCCTCCTCCTCCCGCTGGCCCCCGGCGAGGTGGTCCCCCGGCCTCGCTCGGCCTCCGGCAGCATGTCCTCAGGGGAGGAGGACTTGGAGCCATCCGACGCCCCCGGCTCCTTCCTGCTGCCTGCCTCCCGGGCGGCTTTGGCCTTGGGCTTCTCTGGCTCCTTCTTGGGGGGGGGCTTCTTGATGCTGCCGGCCTTGGCCAGGGGTTTGCGGGTCTCCGGCACTGGCATTTTCCGGGACAGGGTCTTCGCAGGAGCCTTGGCCTCTGCCTTGCTCTCCTTCGCATCCTTCCGCAACGTCTCAGCCTTCACCTCCTTCTTCACCACCTTCACCTCCTTCTTGGCCTCCCCCTTCGCCTCGGCCCCCTCGTCCTTCTTCGGCGGCTTCTTCTCTTTCCGGGGGACGGGCTCCTTCTTGGGCACCGCTTTCTCCTTGCTCAGCTTCAGCTTCGCATCCGCCTTCAGCTTCTCCATCGAAGAGTCCAGCTTGGCACGAGCCTCCTTGGCTTTCTCCTCTTCTGACCCCACTCTGGCCATCTCCCCCAGGGATTTTGGCTTCTCCTTGGTCCCTGCCTTCACCTCCTTCCTCTCCCCCTTTGGTGGAGCCTTCTCCTTCGGCGCCAGCACCCCAGTTTCCACCAAGCTGAGCTTGGAAGCCGACTTCAGGCTCTCCTTGCTCTCTGCCCTCCTCTGCTTGAGCGGCTTCTCAGGCTGGGACACCGGTGGCCCCTTCAAATCGTTCTTGGTGACCACTGGATGCTTGAGGAACTCCAGGTGCTTCACCTTCTCCAGCCCCTCCAGGATGCGGCCCTGGGGGGTGCAGCCAGGGAAGAGCACCCGGATGATCTTCTCGGAGGGGCTGACGGGGTGCCAGATGAGCAGGGCGCAGACGGAGGTCAGGCACTGCAGGGGCAAATCCTGCTCCTTAGGGTAGCTGTTGCCTGACCACTGCTGCAGGAGAAACTCCAGCTCCTTGGTGCCCTTCACGGGGTTCAGGATGTACATGTCCAACCGGCCCACTCCCATCTTCTGGAAGAGGACGGTGGGCTCCGCACGGGGTCCGCTGTCGCGGGCCAGCGGGTTGGGACGGATGCCCAGCTTCTCCAGGTAGTGCAGGGTCAGGGCAGCCTCGTCGCAGCTCTTCAGCACCCGGGAGTTGCCCTTGATGTCCTTCAGCTTCTCGGAGGCGTTGAGGAACACAACACCCAGCTCCGGGGAGATGAGGTTCTTCGCCCAGTCCCCGTTACCCTGTGAACCTTGGGATGGATCCTCCTCCAGCTCGGCCAGCTTCCGCTGCAGCAGGCTGTTGACGCCGGGCAGGCTGTCCGTGCCCGCGTGGGTCACCAGGATGGAGTCGATGCGGTCCAGGTGCCGGACCAGCTTCCAGAAGGATGACTTGGGGTTGGAGCCTCCGTTGACCAGGACGTTGAAGCCATTGACGGCAAAGAAAGCCGAGTCCCCTCTCCCACCCGGGAAGATATAGCAGCAGGGCTTGGAGAGCTTGAGGAAGCCGACCATGGTGGGGGGTTCAAGGAGGTCAAAGGGGGACTGGGGCTCCAGGGACTCCGAGAGGTACTCCATGAACTCCTCCAGCCCCTCCATCTCTGGCAGGATGCAGCCCGGGTTGTAGCGCAGCTCAATGAAGTCCTGGAGGTTGTGATGGTCCAAGCCCGAATCCCTCCACTCCCCGAAGTCGGGGCAGCTGATGGTCAGCCTGGCCTTGGCCGAGGGGTCCGCGGAGCTCAGGATCTCCCCAACCTGCGAGGGGATGGGGACAGCCAGAGCTTCAGGTGGGATGGGGCACCCAGGGCCAGATGTGGGGCAGCCCAGGGGGTGCCCTGCCTCAGTCCCCCCGCCTCAGCAAGCACAGGGTCCCCCTTCCCCGGGTCTCCAGGGGCAGCCCCGTCCCACTCCCCATACCCAGTGCCGGTCACCAGCACAATGCCCATGGGGGGCCGGTCCCCCATTCACACCCACCCCCAAGCTGGGGCTCGGGGCCCCGCTGCCCCTTCCCCAGCCCCACAGCGGAAGGGACGTGCTGGCGGGAGAGGCGGAGCGGCTGCCTGCAGAGCAGACGGCTGGGCCAGCCTCCCGCTCGCGCCGCTGCCATGCCCGGCTCCTTGCCGAGACGCCGGAGAACGTGAGCAGACAGTCGCTCCGGCAGCGCTGGCCCACGGCCCCCCCGCACACCGGCAGCTCCTCCCCGGGGTCCCCCAGCCGAGCTCCCCTCCCCGGCACCGCACCTCCTTATCCGTGAAGATCTGGATGAAATCCCGCAGGGAGAAACAGCCTGTCTGCAGCATCAGCTCCCCCGTCTCCTCCACGCAAGGGCCCGCGAACACCAGCAGCTTGTGCTGCGACACATCCGTGATGAGGTTTCGCAGCTGAGGATGGAGGGGACGTGAGGACAAGAGGGGACAGGAGGATGCCACCAGGCTCCATCCTGCGGCAACTCCCTGCCAGTGGCTCCGAAGGGAGCTCAGCCCCGGTGTCCCCGGCTCACCTCGTCGCACAGGGACTTGTCGGAAGGGTTGAGCAGCACCAGGGTCTCCAGCACATCTCCCCGGTGGTGGAGGGTCCGCTGACCTGCGGGGAACGAGGGCTGACACCCACCCTCCCCAAAACGACGGGCTTCATCCCGTGGAGGTGGGATGGGGAGGGGGCGGCCACGGCAGCAGGGTCAGTGCCTGCCCACTTCCCCTGTGGAAGAGGGATCGGGCTCCCGGACACCGTGGGGGCCAGCGGATCCGCTGAGCCGAAGGACACATTTCCCATGTCCTTCCTGCCACAGGGAGGGGAGGAAAGAGTGGGGGGACAGGCTGGGGGAGCCCCTCCTGTCCCCCCTGAGCACCGTGGCAAGCCCTGGGTGCTCTCAGGGGGGGGTCTGAGGGCTGCAGCCACCCACTGGAGACCTGACCACCCCCCATGGCCACTGCCAGGGGGTGACCCACGGGCATGACAAGGGGACACCATGGGGAAGAAGCACCGGAGCAGCCCCAGCATTCCTGCCTCCATCTTCTCCTTTCCCTTCTTTCCACGGGAAATCACGTCCCAGCCCGGGATGGGCTGGTTTCTCACGTGGGGGGATCACGGGGCTTGGCCGTGGTGGGGGGGTCACAAAGCAAAGACTGTTCCTGCAGCAGCCCGGGGGGGCGGCGGGGAGGGGGGCCGCTGGGGAGGGACTCACATGCGTGTGCGAGTCCCTCCCCAGCAGCCCCCTTCCCCGCCGCCCCCCCGGCTGGAACTGGGGGGGGTTCTCACCTCCCCGTGACCCCGGAGGGGGGCTGTTTCCCCTCTTTTACCTTTCACGATGCTGGAGAAAGTGGCCGAGTGACGGGACACGAAGAGCTTCAGCTGCTCGTCCAGGTTGCAGGAGGAGAGGTCGATGTCCCAAGAGCGGATTCCTTTGGGGAGGGGGGACACAAAATAAGGCGGGGGGGGGGGGTGGGGCTCAGCCCTGTTAGCACCCACACGTGCCCCATGGAAAGCCCCCTCCTTGCACCGCAGCACCCACATGGCAGTGGTTTATGCATGAAGCAGCACGGTGGGGACACTTGGCTCTCTCAACATCCACCCTTGCCCCCCTCCTACCTCGCCCCGAGGCACAGCCATGCCAGCCCGGTGGCCTTGGGGACACCCCAGTGGGTCCCCAAGCCCAGCTGAACCCCCGGCACGAGGCCGACGCACCGACCGGCTGCCCAGTGGGCGAGCACCTTGCGCGGTGACTCACGGCGGCACCGCCAGCTCTGCCAACCCAAAACCCCGGCCCCCGCGGCGACGGGCGCACCTTGCCGGCGCCTCTTCAAAGGCGGCAATTAAAGGGATTAATGTTGCTGGAGGATTTGGCGCACGCGGTGCTACTGATGGTACCGGTGCGGGTGCTCCCGGCTCCCAGAGCGGCGTTGGGAACTCCAAAGCGCAGCCCCAAACCGCAACCCGCAACCCCTTTGGGACCTCACAGGGGTATTCGTGGGGGGCTGCCAGACCCCCGCTGGGGAGGCCAACCAGCGTGGCCGCAACCACTCCCTGCTAACGGCCCGGCAAACCAGCAGGCGATGGCGTAAGACAGCCGGGCCTCGGCGCAGGGTGACCACGGGGGGTTGCACAAATTTTGCACAAGGTGCCAGGCGAGGGCTGGGGCCGTTTTCGGGCGGTTTCGCTGCTCGGGGCCGGTGAGGTTCGGTCCTGCCCTCGCAGGGCGCCGGGTCCCAGGAGGCAGGGGGGATGGGGCAGGCAACACGTGTGCCCCCACGATTTGGGGGACCCGGCTGCTCTGCTGCCACGGCCCCAAAGCCCCCCCCCAGCTCCGGCCACAGCTCAGGGAGGGCTGGCAGCAGAGGCTGGAGGGGGTCCCCATGGCGCGGCCTCCCCAGCCCAGCCCGGGTGGTGACAAGGGGAGGGGATGGGGCAGAGGAGCCCACCCGCAGGCCCAGAGCCCAGGGACAGACCCCAGGGGCAGAGGGGCAGATCCTGGGGGAGCAGATCTTGGGGATCCAGGAAGAAGCAGATCCTGGGGGGTCCGGGGCAGGAGAGGGGGCAGATCCTGGGGGTCTTTGAGGGCAGATCCTGGGGGGTTTGGGGGGGCAGGTCCTGGGGGTCGACAGCAGAAGAGGAGGCAGATCCTGGGGATCTGGGGGGCAGATCCTGGGGCTAAGGAGTAGGAGAGGGGGAAGGTTCTGGGGGACTGGGGGCGGCAGGTCCTGAGGGTCTGGGGCAGGAGAGGGGGCAGATGCTGGGGGATCCAGATCCTGGAGACCTGGGGCGGGAGGGGGCAGACCGGAAGGTCCCGGGGGGGTCAGACCCCGGGGGTGTGGGGCGGGAGGGGTCGCCCCCGGGGGGGGGTGTCAGATCCGGTGGGGGGTGGCGCGCGGCAGGAGAGGGCCAGAGCCCGGAGCATCACGCGCAGGGGCAGCGTCGGGCCCACCCGCGGTCGCCACCGCCCCGGGAGCCGCGGGCTCACCTCGCTCCAGCTGCTGCAGCGCGGCGGCCAGCAGGCCAGGCCGGTGGCAGCCGCCACCCACGATGGCCAGCAGCGAGTAGCGGCGCGGCCCCGCGGCGGGGCCGGGCGGAGGAACCGGAACCGCCGCCACCGCCCGGCCCGCGGCCTCCGCAGCCCCCGCGGCCCGCGCCGCCGCCATCTTCGGCGCCCCCCGCCCGCCGCGCCGCGCCGCGCCGGGCCACGCCCCGCCGCTGCGTCGCCGCCGCCAAACCCCGCCCACTGATGTCACCACCGGCCAATGGGAGATCACGGCGGGGAAAGGGACCAGGGAAACGGTAGGCGGGCGGGGAGGTCTTAAAGGGGCAATGGCAGGGTGGGGCCGCCGTGGGTGGGGTCCGGCCGCCCGCGCAGCGCAGCGCAGCGCAGCGGGTGCGCAGGCCAGCGCGGAGCTGGGTGGTGGGCGGTGCAGGGCGGTGCAGGGCGGTGCAGTGACGGGCGGCGGTGCGGGCATGTGGCTGTGCGGTGCAGAGCAATGCAGTGCGATGCAGTGCGGGGCTGGGGCTGCGTGAGTGGGATGCGCAGCGCAGGCCAGAGTGGGATGGGGCTGGGGACCCCCTTGCATCCCCCTGCCCTCGGCGTCCGTTCCCAAAATGCTTCTCCACCCATCAGCTCCCAGCGGGCAGGGGACAAACGGGGCTGCCAGAGCCCCCCGGGACCCACAACCAGCCCTTGGCCCCCAGCCTCAGGTGCCCCCCACAGACCCGCAGCAGGATGGGACCCACCCCTGCCCCGCACCCTGTGGCAGAGGGGTGCTGGCAGCCCAGAAACCCCCCAAAAAGGAGGCAGCAGGCATGAATCCAAGGCGTTTAATGTGGCCCTGGACACTCACAGCCCCCCGGGCGTGGGCACCCAAGGGTGCCGGTGTGCTGTGCGGGAGCATCCAGCTGGATCCAGGGGAGAGCGGGAGCGTGTCTGAGGTGGGGAGGGGG
>NW_028114145.1:0-114677 GCF_964289735.1 Phaethon aethereus | reverse complement strand
AGAGCCCCAGTCTTGCTGTTTATCTGCAATGACTGCCAGGGCAAGTGAGGACCAGCAAGACAATTCCTGCTAGCACCTTCCTTGGAGGAGAGAGAGTGCAACGTTTCATTTTGCTATTTGGAGTGTGTGAGTGAGAAAAAGCAGAGTGCCTGTTTGCAGGGCTAGGAAAGAGCAGAGCCCCAGTCTTGCTGTCTATCTGCAATGACTGCCAGGGCAAGTGAGCACCAGCAAGACAATTCCTGCCTAGCACCTTCCTTGGAGGAGAGAGAGTGCAACGTTTCATTTTAGCATTTTGGCGCTCACGAGCGAGACAAACTGCTTTGGCTGTTTGCAAGGCTAGGAAAGAGCAGAGCCCGAGTCTTGCTGTTTATCTGCAATGACTGCCAGGGCAAGTGAGGACCAGCAAGACAATTCCTGCCTAGCACCTTCCTTGGAGGAGAGAGAGTGCAACGTTTCATTTTAGCATTTTGGCGCTCACGAGGGAGACAGACTGCTTTGGCTGTTTGCAAGGCTAGGAAAGAGCAGAGCCCCAGTCTTGCTGTTCATCTGCAATGACTGCCAGGGCAAGTGATAACCAGCAAGACAATTCCTGCCTAGCACCTTCCTTGGAAGAGAGAGTGCAACGTTTCATTTTAGCATTTTGGCGCTCACGAGCGAGACAAACTACTTTGGCTCTTTGCAAGGCTAGGAAAGAGCAGAGCCCCAGTCTTGCTGTTTATCTGCAATGACTGCTAGGGCAAGTGAGGACCAGCAAGACAATTCCTGCCTAGCACCTTCCTTGGAGGAGAGAGAGTGCAACGTTTCATTTTGATTTTTGGAGTGCGAGAGTGAGGAAAAGTAGAGTGCCTGTTTGTAAGGCTAGGAAAGACCAGAGCCCCAGTCTTGCTGTTTATCTGCAATGACTGCCAGGGCAAGTGAGGACCAGCAAGACAATTCCTGCTAGCACCTTCCTTGGAGGAGAGAGAGTGCAACGTTTCATTTTGCTATTTGGAGTGTGTGAGTGAGAAAAAGCAGAGTGCCTGTTTGCAGGGCTAGGAAAGAGCAGAGCCCCAGTCTTGCTGTCTATCTGCAATGACTGCCAGGGCAAGTGAGCACCAGCAAGACAATTCCTGCCTAGCACCTTCCTTGGAGGAGAGAGAGTGCAACGTTTCATTTTAGCATTTTGGCGCTCACGAGCGAGACAAACTGCTTTGGCTGTTTGCAAGGCTAGGAAAGAGCAGAGCCCGAGTCTTGCTGTTTATCTGCAATGACTGCCAGGGCAAGTGAGGACCAGCAAGACAATTCCTGCCTAGCACCTTCCTTGGAGGAGAGAGAGTGCAACGTTTCATTCTGCTTTTTGGAGTGCGAGAGTGAGAAAAAGCAGAGTGCCTGTTTGCAAGGCTAGGAAAGAGCAGAGCCCCAGTCTTGCTGTTCATCTGCAATGACTGCCAGGGCAAGTGAGGACCAGCAAGACAATTCCTGCCTAGCACCTTCCTTGGAGGAGAGAGACTGCAACGTTTCATTTTAGCATTTTGGCGCTCACGAGCGAGACAAACTGCTTTGGCTGTTTGCAAGGCTAGGAAAGAGCAGAGCCCGAGTCTTGCTGTTTATCTGCAATGACTGCCAGGGCAAGTGAGGACCAGCCAGACAATTCCTGCCTAGCACCTTCCTTGGAGGAGAGAGAGTGCAACGTTTCATTTTAGCATTTTGGCGCTCACGAGCGAGACAAACTGCTTTGGCTGTTTGCAAGGCTAGGAAAGAGCAGAGCCCGAGTCTTGCTGTTTATCTGCAATGACTGCCAGGGTAACTGAGGACCAGCAAGACAATTCCTGCCTAGCACCTTCCTTGGAGGAGAGAGAGTGCAACGTTTCATTTTGCTATTTGGAGTGCGTGAGTGAGAAAAAGCAGAGTGCCTGTTTGCAAGGCTAGGAAAGAGCAGAGCCCCAGTCTTGCTCTTTATCTCCAATGACTGCCAGGGCAAGTGTGGACCAGCAAGACAATTCCTGCCTAGCACCTTCCTTGGAGGAGAGAGTGTGCAACGTTTCATTTTAGCATTTTGGCGCTCACGAGCGAGACAAACTGCTTTGGGTGTTTGCAAGGCTAGGAAAGAGCAGAGCCCCAGTCTTGCTGTTTATCTGCAATGACTGCCAGGGCAAGTGAGGACCAGCAAGACAATTCCTGCCTAGCACCTTCCTTGGAGGAGAGAGAGTGCAACATTTCATTTTAGCATTTTGGTGCTCACGAGCGAGACAAACTGCTTTAGCTTTTTGCAAGGCTAGGAAAGAGCAGAGCCCCAGTCTTGCTGTTTATCTGCAATGACTGCCAGGGCAAGTGAGGACCAGCAAGACAATTCCTGCCTAGCACCTTCCTTGGAGGAGAGAGAGTGCAACGTTTCATTTTGATTTTTGGAGTGCGAGAGTGAGGAAAAGTAGAGTGCCTGTTTGTAAGGCTAGGAAAGACCAGAGCCCCAGACTTGCTGTTTATCTGCAATGACTGCCAGGGCAAGTGAGGACCAGCAAGACAATTCCTGCCTAGCACCTTCCTTGGAGGAGAGAGAGTGCAACGTTTCATTTTGCTATTTGAAGTGCGTGAGTGAGAAAAAGCAGAGTACCTGTTTGCAAGGCTAGGAAAGAGCAGAGCCCCAGTCTTGCTCTTTATCTGCAATGACTGCCAGGGCAAGTGAGGACCAGCAAGACAATTCCTGCCTAGCACCTTCCTTGGAGGAGAGAGAGTGCAACGTTTCTTTTTAGGATTTTGGCGCTCACGAGCGAGACAAACTGCTTTGGCTGTTTGCAAGGCTAGGAAAGAGCAGAGCCCCAGTCTTGCTGTTTATCTGCAATGACTGCCAGGGCAAGTGAGGACCAGCAAGACAATTCCTGCTAGCACCTTCCTTGGAGGAGAGAGAGTGCAACGTTTCATTTTGCTATTTGGAGTGTGTGAGTGAGAAAAAGCAGAGTGCCTGTTTGCAGGGCTAGGAAAGAGCAGAGCCCCAGTCTTGCTGTCTATCTGCAATGACTGCCAGGGCAAGTGAGCACCAGCAAGACAATTCCTGCCTAGCACCTTCCTTGGAGGAGAGAGAGTGCAACGTTTCATTTTAGCATTTTGGCGCTCACGAGCGAGACAAACTGCTTTGGCTGTTTGCAAGGCTAGGAAAGAGCAGAGCCCGAGTCTTGCTGTTTATCTGCAATGACTGCCAGGGCAAGTGAGGACCAGCAAGACAATTCCTGCCTAGCACCTTCCTTGGAGGAGAGAGAGTGCAACGTTTCATTTTAGCATTTTGGCGCTCACGAGGGAGACAGACTGCTTTGGCTGTTTGCAAGGCTAGGAAAGAGCAGAGCCCCAGTCTTGCTGTTCATCTGCAATGACTGCCAGGGCAAGTGAGGACCAGCAAGACAATTCCTGCCTAGCACCTTCCTTGGAAGAGAGAGTGCAACGTTTCATTTTAGCATTTTGGCGCTCACGAGCGAGACAAACTACTTTGGCTCTTTGCAAGGCTAGGAAAGAGCAGAGCCCCAGTCTTGCTGTTTATCTGCAATGACTGCTAGGGCAAGTGAGGACCAGCAAGACAATTCCTGCCTAGCACCTTCCTTGGAGGAGAGAGAGTGCAACGTTACATTTTAGCATTTTGGCGCTCACGAGCGAGACAAACTGCTTTGGCTGTTTGCAAGGCTAGGAAACAGCAGAGCCCGAGTCTTACTGTTTATCTGCAATGACTGCCAGGGCAAGTGTGGACCAGCAAGACAATTCCTGCCTAGCACCTTCCTTGGAGGAGAGAGAGTGCAACGTTTCATTTTAGCGTTTTGGCGCTCACGCGAGAGACAAACTGCTTTGGCTGTTTGCAAGGCTAGGAAAGAGCAGAGCCCGAGTCTTGCTGCTTATCTGCAATGACTGCCAGGGCAAGTGAGGACCAGCAAGACAATTCCTGCCTAGCACCTTCCTTGGAGGAGAGAGAGTGCAACGTTTCATTTTGCTATTTGGAGTGCGTGAGTGAGAAAAAGCAGAGTACCTGTTTGCAAGGCTAGGAAAGAGCAGAGCCCCAGTCTTGCTCTTTATCTGCAATGACTGCCAGGGCAAGTGAGGACCAGCAAGACAATTCCTGCCTAGCACCTTCCTTGGAGGAGAGAGAGTGCAACGTTTCATTTTAGGATTTTGGCGCTCACGAGCGAGACAAACTGCTTTGGCTGTTTGCAAGGCTAGGAAAGAGCAGAGCCCCAGTCTTGCTGTTTATCTGCAATGACTGCCAGGGCAAGTGAGGACCAGCAAGACAATTCCTGCTAGCACCTTCCTTGGAGGAGAGAGAGTGCAACGTTTCATTTTGCTATTTGGAGTGTGTGAGTGAGAAAAAGCAGAGTGCCTGTTTGCAGGGCTAGGAAAGAGCAGAGCCCCAGTCTTGCTGTCTATCTGCAATGACTGCTAGGGCAAGTGAGGACCAGCAAGACAATTCCTGCCTAGCACCTTCCTTGGAGGAGAGAGAGTGCAACGTTACATTTTAGCATTTTGGCGCTCACGAGCGAGACAAACTGCTTTGGCTGTTTGCAAGGCTAGGAAACAGCAGAGCCCGAGTCTTACTGTTTATCTGCAATGACTGCCAGGGCAAGTGTGGACCAGCAAGACAATTCCTGCCTAGCACCTTCCTTGGAGGAGAGAGAGTGCAACGTTTCATTTTAGCGTTTTGGCGCTCACGCGAGAGACAAACTGCTTTGGCTGTTTGCAAGGCTAGGAAAGAGCAGAGCCCGAGTCTTGCTGTTTATCTGCAATGACTGCCAGGGCAAGTGAGGACCAGCAAGACAATTCCTGCCTAGCACCTTCCTTGGAGGAGAGAGAGTGCAACGTTTCATTTTGCTATTTGGAGTGCGTGAGTGAGAAAAAGCAGAGTACCTGTTTGCAAGGCTAGGAAAGAGCAGAGCCCCAGTCTTGCTCTTTATCTGCAATGACTGCCAGGGCAAGTGAGGACCAGCAAGACAATTCCTGCCTAGCACCTTCCTTGGAGGAGAGAGAGTGCAACGTTTCATTTTAGGATTTTGGCGCTCACGAGCGAGACAAACTGCTTTGGCTGTTTGCAAGGCTAGGAAAGAGCAGAGCCCCAGTCTTGCTGTTTATCTGCAATGACTGCCAGGGCAAGTGAGGACCAGCAAGACAATTCCTGCTAGCACCTTCCTTGGAGGAGAGAGAGTGCAACGTTTCATTTTGCTATTTGGAGTGTGTGAGTGAGAAAAAGCAGAGTGCCTGTTTGCAGGGCTAGGAAAGAGCAGAGCCCCAGTCTTGCTGTCTATCTGCAATGACTGCCAGGGCAAGTGAGCACCAGCAAGACAATTCCTGCCTAGCACCTTCCTTGGAGGAGAGAGAGTGCAACGTTTCATTTTAGCATTTTGGCGCTCACGAGCGAGACAAACTGCTTTGGCTGTTTGCAAGGCTAGGAAAGAGCAGAGCCCGAGTCTTGCTGTTTATCTGCAATGACTGCCAGGGCAAGTGAGGACCAGCAAGACAATTCCTGCCTAGCACCTTCCTTGGAGGAGAGAGAGTGCAACGTTTCATTCTGCTTTTTGGAGTGCGAGAGTGAGAAAAAGCAGAGTGCCTGTTTGCAAGGCTAGGAAAGAGCAGAGCCCGAGTCTTGCTGTTTATCTGCAATGTCTGCCAGGGCATGTGAGGACCAGCAAGACAATTCCTGCCTAGCACCTTCCTTGGAGGAGAGAGACTGCAACGTTTCATTTTAGCATTTTGGCGCTCATGAGCGAGACAAACTGCTTTGGCTGTTTGCAAGGCTAGGAAAGAGCAGAGCCCCAGTCTTGCTGTTTATCTGCAATGACTGCCAGGGCAAGTGAGGACCAGCCAGACAATTCCTGCCTAGCACCTTCCTTGGAGGAGAGAGAGTGCAACGTTTCATTTTAGCATTTTGGCGCTCACGAGCGAGACAAACTGCTTTGGCTGTTTGCAAGGCTAGGAAAGAGCAGAGCCCGAGTCTTGCTGTTTATCTGCAATGACTGCCAGGGTAACTGAGGACCAGCAAGACAATTCCTGCCTAGCACCTTCCTTGGAGGAGAGAGAGTGCAACGTTTCATTTTGCTATTTGGAGTGCGTGAGTGAGAAAAAGCAGAGTGCCTGTTTGCAAGGCTAGGAAAGAGCAGAGCCCCAGTCTTGCTCTTTATCTCCAATGACTGCCAGGGCAAGTGTGGACCAGCAAGACAATTCCTGCCTAGCACCTTCCTTGGAGGAGAGAGTGTGCAACGTTTCATTTTAGCATTTTGGCGCTCACGAGCGAGACAAACTGCTTTGGGTGTTTGCAAGGCTAGGAAAGAGCAGAGCCCCAGTCTTGCTGTTTATCTGCAATGACTGCCAGGGCAAGTGAGGACCAGCAAGACAATTCCTGCCTAGCACCTTCCTTGGAGGAGAGAGAGTGCAACATTTCATTTTAGCATTTTGGCGCTCACGAGCGAGACAAACTGCTTTAGCTTTTTGCAAGGCTAGGAAAGAGCAGAGCCCCAGTCTTGCTGTTTATCTGCAATGACTGCCAGGGCAAGTGAGGACCAGCAAGACAATTCCTGCCTAGCACCTTCCTTGGAGGAGAGAGAGTGCAACGTTTCATTTTAGCATTTTGGCGCTCACGAGCGAGACAAACTGCTTTGGGTGTTTGCAAGGCTAGGAAAGAGCAGAGCCCCAGTCTTGCTGTTTATCTGCAATGACTGCCAGGGCAAGTGAGGACCAGCAAGACAATTCCTGCCTAGCACCTTCCTTGGAGGAGAGAGAGTGCAAAATTTCATTTTAGCATTTTGGCGCTCACGAGCGAGACAAACTGCTTTAGCTTTTTGCAAGGCTAGGAAAGAGCAGAGCCCCAGTCTTGCTGTTTATCTGCAATGACTGCCAGGGCAAGTGAGGACCAGCAAGACAATTCCTGCCTAGCACCTTCCTTGGAGGAGAGAGAGTGCAACGTTACATTTTAGCATTTTGGCGCTCACGAGCGAGACAAACTGCTTTGGCTGTTTGCAAGGCTAGGAAACAGCAGAGCCCGAGTCTTGCTGTTTATCTGCAATGACTGCCAGGGCAAGTGAGGACCAGCAAGACAATTCCTGCCTAGGACCTTCCTTGGAGGAGAGAGAGTGCAACGTTTCATTTCGCTTTTTGGAGTGCGAGAGTGAGAAAAAGCAGAGTGCCTGTTTGCAAGGCTAGGAAAGAGCAGAGACCGAGTCTTGCTGTTTATCTGCAATGTCTGCCAGGGCAAGTGAGGACCAGCAAGACAATTCCTGCCTAGCACCTTCCTTGGAGGAGAGAGTGCAACGTTTCTTTTTAGCATTTTGGCGCTCACGAGGGAGACAAACTGCTTTGGCTGTTTGCAAGGCTAGGAAAGAGCAGAGCCCCAGTCTTGCTGTTCATCTGCAATGACTGCCAGGGCAAGTGAGGACCAGCAAGACAATTCCTGCCTAGCACCTTCCTTGGAGGAGAGAGAGTGCAACGTTTCATTTTGCTATATGGAGTGCGTGAGTGAGAAAAAGCAGAGTACCTGTTTGCAAGGCTAGGAAAGAGCAGAGCCCCAGTCTTGCTCTTTATCTGCAATGACTGCCAGGGCAAGTGAGGACCAGCAAGACAATTCCTGCCTAGCACCTTCCTTGGAGGAGAGAGAGTGCAACGTTTCATTTTAGGATTTTGGCGCTCACGAGCGAGACAAACTGCTTTGGCTGTTTGCAAGGCTAGGAAAGAGCAGAGCCCCAGTCTTGCTGTTTATCTGCAATGACTGCCAGGGCAAGTGAGGACCAGCAAGACAATTCCTGCTAGCACCTTCCTTGGAGGAGAGAGAGTGCAACGTTTCATTTTAGCATTTTGGCGCTCACGAGCGAGACAAACTGCTTTGGCTGTTTGCAAGGCTAGGAAAGAGCAGAGCCCGAGTCTTGCTGTTTATCTGCAATGACTGCCAGGGCAAGTGAGGACCAGCCATACAATTCCTGCCTAGCACCTTCCTTGGAGGAGAGAGAGTGCAACGTTTCATTTTGCTATTTGGAGTGCGTGAGTGAGAAAAAGCAGAGTGCCTGTTTGCAAGGCTAGGAAAGAGCAGAGCCCCAGTCTTGCTGTTTATCTGCAATGACTGCCAGGGCAAGTGTGGACCAGCAAGACAATTCCTGCCTAGCACCTTCCTTGGAGGAGAGAGTGTGCAATGTTTCATTTTAGCATTTTGGCGCTCACGAGCGAGACAAACTGCTTTGGGTGTTTGCAAGGCTAGGAAAGAGCAGAGCCCCAGTCTTGCTGTTTATCTGCAATGACTGCCAGGGCAAGTGAGGACCAGCCAGACAATTCCTGCCTAGCACCTTCCTTGGAGGAGAGAGAGTGCAACGTTTCATTTTAGCATTTTGGCGCTCACGAGCGAGACAAACTGCTTTGGCTGTTTGCAAGGCTAGGAAAGAGCAGAGCCCGAGTCTTGCTGTTTATCTGCAATGACTGCCAGGGTAACTGAGGACCAGCAAGACAATTCCTGCCTAGCACCTTCCTTGGAGGAGAGAGAGTGCAACGTTTCATTTTGCTATTTGGAGTGCGTGAGTGAGAAAAAGCAGAGTGCCTGTTTGCAAGGCTAGGAAAGAGCAGAGCCCCAGTCTTGCTCTTTATCTCCAATGACTGCCAGGGCAAGTGTGGACCAGCAAGACAATTCCTGCCTAGCACCTTCCTTGGAGGAGAGAGTGTGCAACGTTTCATTTTAGCATTTTGGCGCTCACGAGCGAGACAAACTGCTTTGGGTGTTTGCAAGGCTAGGAAAGAGCAGACCCCAGTCTTGCTGTTTATCTGCAATGACTGCCAGGGCAAGTGAGGACCAGCAAGACAATTCCTGCCTAGCACCTTCCTTGGAGGAGAGAGAGTGCAACATTTCATTTTAGCATTTTGGCGCTCACGAGCGAGACAAACTGCTTTAGCTTTTTGCAAGGCTAGGAAAGAGCAGAGCCCCAGTCTTGCTGTTTATCTGCAATGACTGCCAGGGCAAGTGAGGACCAGCAAGACAATTCCTGCCTAGCACCTTCCTTGGAGGAGAGAGAGTGCAACGTTTCATTTTAGCATTTTGGCGCTCACGAGCGAGACAAACTGCTTTGGGTGTTTGCAAGGCTAGGAAAGAGCAGAGCCCCAGTCTTGCTGTTTATCTGCAATGACTGCCAGGGCAAGTGAGGACCAGCAAGACAATTCCTGCCTAGCACCTTCCTTGGAGGAGAGAGAGTGCAAAATTTCATTTTAGCATTTTGGCGCTCACGAGCGAGACAAACTGCTTTAGCTTTTTGCAAGGCTAGGAAAGAGCAGAGCCCCAGTCTTGCTGTTTATCTGCAATGACTGCCAGGGCAAGTGAGGACCAGCAAGACAATTCCTGCCTAGCACCTTCCTTGGAGGAGAGAGAGTGCAACGTTACATTTTAGCATTTTGGCGCTCACGAGCGAGACAAACTGCTTTGGCTGTTTGCAAGGCTAGGAAACAGCAGAGCCCGAGTCTTGCTGTTTATCTGCAATGACTGCCAGGGCAAGTGAGGACCAGCAAGACAATTCCTGCCTAGCACCTTCCTTGGAGGAGAGAGAGTGTAACGTTTCATTTCGCTTTTTGGAGTGCGAGAGTGAGAAAAAGCAGAGTGCCTGTTTGCAAGGCTAGGAAAGAGCAGAGACCGAGTCTTGCTGTTTATCTGCAATGTCTGCCAGGGCAAGTGAGGACCAGCAAGACAATTCCTGCCTAGCACCTTCCTTGGAGGAGAGAGTGCAACGTTTCTTTTTAGCATTTTGGCGCTCACGAGGGAGACAAACTGCTTTGGCTGTTTGCAAGGCTAGGAAAGAGCGGAGCCCCAGTCTTGCTGTTCATCTGCAATGACTGCCAGGGCAAGTGAGGACCAGCAAGACAATTCCTGCCTAGCACCTTCCTTGGAGGAGAGAGAGTGCAACGTTTCATTTTGCTATATGGAGTGCGTGAGTGAGAAAAAGCAGAGTACCTGTTTGCAAGGCTAGGAAAGAGCAGAGCCCCAGTCTTGCTCTTTATCTGCAATGACTGCCAGGGCAAGTGAGGACCAGCAAGACAATTCCTGCCTAGCACCTTCCTTGGAGGAGAGAGAGTGCAACGTTTCATTTTAGGATTTTGGCGCTCACGAGCGAGACAAACTGCTTTGGCTGTTTGCAAGGCTAGGAAAGAGCAGAGCCCCAGTCTTGCTGTTTATCTGCAATGACTGCCAGGGCAAGTGAGGACCAGCAAGACAATTCCTGCCTAGCACCTTCCTTGGAGGAGAGAGAGTGCAACGTTACATTTTAGCATTTTGGCGCTCACGAGCGAGACAAACTGCTTTGGCTGTTTGCAAGGCTAGGAAAGAGCAGAGCCCGAGTCTTGCTGTTTATCTGCAATGACTGCCAGGGCAAGTGAGGACCAGCCATACAATTCCTGCCTAGCACCTTCCTTGGAGGAGAGAGAGTGCAACGTTTCATTTCGCTTTTTGGAGTGCGAGAGTGAGAAAAAGCAGAGTGCCTGTTTGCAAGGCTAGGAAAGAGCAGAGACCGAGTCTTGCTGTTTATCTGCAATGTCTGCCAGGGCAAGTGAGGACCAGCAAGACAATTCCTGCCTAGCACCTTCCTTGGAGGAGAGAGAGTGCAACGTTTCATTTTAGCATTTTGGCGCTCACGAGGGAGACAAACTGCTTTGGCTGTTTGCAAGGCTAGGAAAGAGCAGAGCCCCAGTCTTGCTGTTCATCTGCAATGACTGCCAGGGCAAGTGAGTACCAGCAAGACAATTCCTGCCTAGCACCTTCCTTGGAAGAGAGAGTGCAACGTATCATTTTAGCATTTTGGCGCTCACGAGCGAGACAAACTACTTTGGCTCTTTGCAAGGCTAGGAAAGAGCAGAGCCCCAGTCTTGCTGTTTATCTGCAATGACTGCTAGGGCAAGTGAGGACCAGCAAGACAATTCCTGCCTAGCACCTTCCTTGGAGGAGAGAGAGTGCAACGTTACATTTTAGCATTTTGGCGCTCACGAGCGAGACAAACTGCTTTGGCTGTTTGCAAGGCTAGGAAACAGCAGAGCCAGAGTCTTACTGTTTATCTGCAATGACTGCCAGGGCAAGTGTGGACCAGCAAGACAATTCCTGCCTAGCACCTTCCTTGGAGGAGAGAGAGTGCAACGTTTCATTTTAGCGTTTTGGCGCTCACGCGAGAGACAAACTGCTTTGGCTGTTTGCAAGGCTAGGAAAGAGCAGAGCCCGAGTCTTGCTGTTTATCTGCAATGACTGCCAGGGCAAGTGAGGACCAGCAAGACAATTCCTGCCTAGCACCTTCCTTGGAGGAGAGAGAGTGCAACGTTTCATTTTGCTATTTGGAGTGCGTGAGTGAGAAAAAGCAGAGTGCCTGTTTGCAAGGCTAGGAAAGAGCAGAGCCCGAGTCTTGCTGTTTATCTGCAATGTCTGCCAGGGCAAGTGAGGACCAGCCAGACAATTCCTGCCTAGCACCTTCCTTGGAGGAGAGAGAGTGCAACGTTTCATTTTGCTATTTGGAGTGCGTGAGTGAGAAAAAGCAGAGTGCCTGTTTGCAAGGCTAGGAAAGAGCAGAGCCCCAGTCTTGCTCTTTATCTGCAATGACTGCCAGGGCAAGTGTGGACCAGCAAGACAATTCCTGCCTAGCACCTTCCTTGGAGGAGAGAGTGTGCAATGTTTCATTTTAGCATTTTGGCGCTCACGAGCGAGACAAACTGCTTTGGGTGTTTGCAAGGCTAGGAAAGAGCAGAGTCCCAGTCTTGCTGTTTATCTGCAATGACTGCCAGGGCAAGTGAGGACCAGCAAGACAATTCCTGCCTAGCACCTTCCTTGGAGGAGAGAGAGTGCAACATTTCATTTTAGCATTTTGGCGCTCACGAGCGAGACAAACTGCTTTAGCTTTTTGCAAGGCTAGGAAAGAGCGGAGCCCCAGTCTTGCTGTTTATCTGCAATGACTGCCAGGGCAAGTGAGGACCAGCAAGACAATTCCTGCCTAGCACCTTCCTTGGAGGAGAGAGAGTGCAACGTTTCATTTTGCTATTTGGAGTGCGTGAGTGAGAAAAAGCAGAGTACCTGTTTGCAAGGCTAGGAAAGAGCAGAGCCCCAGTCTTGCTCTTTATCTGCAATGACTGCCAGGGCAAGTGAGGACCAGCAAGACAATTCCTGCCTAGCACCTTCCTTGGAGGAGAGAGAGTGCAACGTTTCATTTTAGGATTTTGGCGCTCACGAGCGAGACAAACTGCTTTGGCTGTTTGCAAGGCTAGGAAAGAGCAGAGCCCCAGTCTTGCTGTTTATCTGCAATGACTGCCAGGGCAAGTGAGGACCAGCAAGACAATTCCTGCCTAGCACCTTCCTTGGAGGAGAGAGAGTGCAACGTTTCATTCTGCTTTTTGGAGAGCGAGAGTGAGAAAAAGCAGAGTGCCTGTTTGCAAGGCTAGGAAAGAGCAGAGCCCGAGTCTTGCTGTTTATCTGCAATGTCTGCCAGGGCAAGTGAGGACCAGCAAGACAATTCCTGCCTAGCACCTTCCTTGGAGGAGAGAGACTGCAACGTTTCATTTTAGCATTTTGGCGCTCACGAGCGAGACAAACTGCTTTGGCTGTTTGCAAGGCTAGGAAAGAGCAGAGCCCGAGTCTTGCTGTTTATCTGCAATGACTGCCAGGGCAAGTGAGGACCAGCCAGACAATTCCTGCCTAGCACCTTCCTTGGAGGAGAGAGAGTGCAACGTTTCATTTTAGCATTTTGGCGCTCACGAGCGAGACAAACTGCTTTGGCTGTTTGCAAGGCTAGGAAAGAGCAGAGCCCCAGTCTTGCTGTTTATCTGCAATGACTGCCAGGGCAAGTGAGGACCAGCAAGACAATTCCTGCCTAGCACCTTCCTTGGAAGAGAGAGTGCAACGTTTCATTTTAGCATTTTGGCGCTCACGAGCGAGACAAACTACTTTGGCTCTTTGCAAGGCTAGGAAAGAGCAGAGCCCCAGTCTTGCTCTTTATCTGCAATGACTGCCAGGGCAAGTGAGGACCAGCAAGACGATTCCTGCCTAGTACCTTCCTTGGAGGAGAGAGAGTGCAACGTTTCATTTTAACATTTTGGCGCTCACGAGCGAGACAAACTTCTTTGGCTGTTTGCAAGGCTAGGAAAGAGCAGAGCCCCAGTCTTGCTGTTCATCTGCAATGACTGCCAGGGCAAGTGAGGACCAGCAAGGCAATTCCTGCCTAGCACCTTCCTTGGAGGAGAGAGAGTGCAACGTTTCATTTTAGCATTTTTTCGCTCATGAGCGAGACAAACTGCTTTGGCTGTTTGCAAGGCTAGGAAAGAGTAGAGCCCCAGTCCTGCTGTTTATCTGCAATGACTGCCAGGGCAAGTGAGGACCAGCCAGACAATTCCTGCCTAGCACCTTCCTTGGAGGAGAGAGAGTGCAACGTTTCATTTTAGCATTTTGGCGCTCACGAGC
The DNA here is from genome assembly GCF_964289735.1 of Phaethon aethereus. Classification (NCBI taxonomy): domain Eukaryota; kingdom Metazoa; phylum Chordata; class Aves; order Phaethontiformes; family Phaethontidae; genus Phaethon; species Phaethon aethereus. The sequence goes on along the minus strand of NW_028114145.1, from coordinate 101,287 downwards.
GAGACAAACTGCTTTGGCTGTTTGCAAGGCTAGGAAAGAGCAGAGCCCGAGTCTTGCTGTTTATCTGCAATGACTGCCAGGGCAAGTGAGGACCAGCAAGACAATTCCTGCCTAGCACCTTCCTTGGAGGAGAGAGACTGCAACGTTTCATTTTAGCATTTTGGCGCTCACGAGCGAGACAAACTGCTTTGGCTGTTTGCAAGGCTAGGAAAGAGCAGAGCCCCAGTCTTGCTCTTTATCTGCAATGACTGCCAGGGCAAGTGAGGACCAGCAAGACAATTCCTGCCTAGCACCTTCCTTGGAGGAGAGAGAGTGCAACGTTTCATTTTAGCATTTTTACGCTCACAAGGGAGACAAACTGCTTTGGCTGTTTGCAAGGCTAGGAAAGAGCAGAGCCCCAGTCTTGCTGTTCATCTGCAATGACTGCCAGGGCAAGTGAGGACCAGCAAGGCAATTCCTGCCTAGCACCTTCCTTGGAGGAGAGAGAGTGCAACGTTTCATTTTAGCATTTTGGCGCTCATGAGCGAGACAAACTGATTTGGCTGTTTGCAAGGCTAGGAAAGAGTAGAGCCCCAGTCCTGCTGTTTATCTGCAATGACTGCCAGGGCAAGTGAGGACCAGCAAGACAATTCCTGCCTAGCACCTTCCTTGGAGGAGAGAGAGTGCAACGTTTCATTTTAGCATTTTGGCGCTCACGAGCGAGACAAACTGCTTTGGCTGTTTGCAAGGCTAGGAAAGAGCAGAGCCCGAGTCTTGCTGTTTATCTGCAATGACTGCCAGGGCAAGTGAGGACCAGCAACACAATTCCTGCCTAGCACCTTCCTTGGAGGAGAGAGAGTGCAACGTTTCATTTTAGCATTTTGGCGCTCACGAGCGAGACAAACTGCTTTGGCTGTTTGCAAGGCTAGGAAAGAGCAGAGCCCAAGTCTTGCTGTTTATCTGCAATGACTGCCAGGGCAAGTGAGGACCAGCAAGACAATTCCTGCCTAGCACCTTCCTTGGAGGAGAGAGAGTGCAACGTTTCATTTTGCTATTCGGAGTGCGTAAGTGAAAAAAAGCAGAGTGCCTGTTTGCAAGGCTAGGAAAGAGCAGAGCCCCAGTCTTGCTCTTTATCTGCAGTGACTGCCAGGGCAAGTGAGGACCAGCAAGACAATTCCTGCCTAGCACCTTCCTTGGAGGAGAGAGAGTGCAACGTTTCATTTTAGCATTTTGGCGCTCACTAGCGAGACAAACTGCTTTGGCTGTTTGCAAGGCTAGGAAAGAGCAGAGCCCCAGTCTTGCTGTTCATCTGCAATGACTGCCAGGGCAAGTGAGGACCAGCAAGGCAATTCCTGCCTAGCACCTTCCTTGGAGGAGAGAGAGTGCAACGTTTCATTTTAGCATTTTGGCGCTCATGAGCGAGACAAACTGATTTGGCTGTTTGCAAGGCTAGGAAAGAGTAGAGCCCCAGTCCTGCTGTTTATCTGCAATGACTGCCAGGGCAAGTGAGGACCAGCAAGACAATTCCTGCCTAGCACCTTCCTTGGAGGAGAGAGAGTGCAACGTTTCATTTTAGCATTTTGGCGCTCACGAGCGAGACAAACTGCTTTGGCTGTTTGCAAGGCTAGGAAAGAGCAGAGCCCGAGTCTTGCTGTTTATCTGCAATGACTGCCAGGGCAAGTGAGGACCAGCAACACAATTCCTGCCTAGCACCTTCCTTGGAGGAGAGAGAGTGCAACGTTTCATTTTAGCATTTTGGCGCTCACGAGCGAGACAAACTGCTTTGGCTGTTTGCAAGGCTAGGAAAGAGCAGAGCCCCAGTCTTGCTGTTTATCTGCAATGACTGCCAGGGCAAGTGAGGACCAGCAAGACAATTCCTGCCTAGCACCTTCCTTGGAGGAGAGAGAGTGCAACGTTTCATTTTGCTATTCGGAGTGCGTAAGTGAAAAAAAGCAGAGTGCCTGTTTGCAAGGCTAGGAAAGAGCAGAGCCCCAGTCTTGCTCTTTATCTGCAGTGACTGCCAGGGCAAGTGAGGACCAGCAAGACAATTCCTGCCTAGCACCTTCCTTGGAGGAGAGAGAGTGCAACGTTTCATTTTAGCATTTTGGCGCTCACTAGCGAGACAAACTGCTTTGGCTGTTTGCAAGGCTAGGAAAGAGCAGAGCCCCAGTCTTGCTGTTTATCTGCAATGACTGCCAGGGCAAGTGAGGACCAGCAAGGCAATTCCTGCCTAGCACCTTCCTTGGAGGAGAGAGAGTGCAACGTTTCATTTTAGCATTTTGGCGCTCACGAGCGAGACAAACTGCTTTGGCTGTTTGCAAGGCTAGGAAAGAGTAGAGCCCCAGTCCTGCTGTTTATCTGCAATGACTGCCAGGGCAAGTGAGGACCAGCCAGACAATTCCTGCCTAGCACCTTCCTTGGAGGAGAGAGAGTGCAACGTTTCATTTTAGCATTTTGGCGCTCACGAGCGAGACAAACTGCTTTGGCTGTTTGCAAGGCTAGGAAAGAGCAGAGCCCCAGTCTTGCTCTTTATCTGCAATGACTGCCAGGGCAAGTGAGGACCAGCAAGACAATTCCTGCCTAGCACCTTCCTTGGAGGAGAGAGAGTGCAACGTTTCATTTTAGCATTTTGGCGCTCACGAGCGAGACAAACTGCTTTGGCTGTTTGCAAGGCTAGGAAAGAGCAGAGCCCCAGTCTTGCTCTTTATCTGCAATGACTGCCAGGGCAAGTGAGGACCAGCAAGACAATTCCTGCCTAGCACCTTCCTTGGAGGAGAGAGAGTGCAACGTTTCATTTTGCTATTCGGAGTGCGTGAGTGAAAAAAAGCAGAGTGCCTGTTTGCAAGGCTAGGAAAGAGCAGAGCCCCAGTCTTGCTCTTTATCTGCAGTGACTGCCAGGGCAAGTGAGGACCAGCAAGACAATTCCTGCCTAGCACCTTCCTTGGAGGAGAGAGAGTGCAACGTTTCATTTTAGCATTTTGGCGCTCACGAGCGAGACAAACTGCTTTGGCTGTTTGCAAGGCTAGGAAAGAGCAGAGCCCCAGTCTTGCTCTTTATCTGCAATGACTGCCAGGGCAAGTGAGGACCAGCAAGACAATTCCTGCCTAGCACCTTCCTTGGAGGAGAGAGAGTGCAACGTTTCATTTTAGCATTTTGGCGCTCACGAGCGAGACAAACTGCTTTGGCTGTTTGCAAGGCTAGGAAAGAGCAGAGCCCGAGTCTTGCTGTTTATCTGCAATGACTGCCAGGGCGAGTGAGGACCAGCCAGACAATTCCTGCCTAGCACCTTCCTTGGAGGAGAGAGAGTGCAACGTTTCATTTTAGCATTTTGGCGCTCACGAGCGAGACAAAATGCTTTGGCTGTTCGCAAGGCTAGGAAAGAGCAGAGCCCGAGTCTTGCTGTTTATCTGCAATGACTGCCAGGGCAAGTGAGGACCAGCAAGACAATTCCTGCCTAGCACCTTCCATGGAGGAGAGAGAGTGCAACGTTTCATTTTAGCATTTTGGCACTCACGAGCGAGACAAACTGCTTTGGCTGTTTGCAAGGCTAAAAAAGAGCAGAGCCCGAGTCTTACAGTTCATCTGCAATGACTGCCAGGGCAAGTGAGGAGCAGCAAGACAATTCCTGCCTAGCACCTTCCTTGGAGGAGAGAGAGTGCAACGTTTCATTTTAGCATTTTGGCGCTCACGAGGGAGACAAACTGCATTGGCTGTTTGCAAGGCTAGAACAGAGCAGAGCCCCAGTCTTGCTGTTTATCTGCACTGACTGCCAGGGCAAGTGAGGACCAGCAAGACAATTCCTGCCTAGCACCTTCCTTGGAGGAGAGAGAGAGCAACGTTTCATTTTAGCATTTTGGCGCTCACGAGGGAGACGAACTGCTTTGGTTGTTTGCAAGGCTAGGAGAGAGCAGAGCCCCAGTCTTGCTGTTTACCTGCAGTGACTGCCAGGGCAAGTGAGGACCAGCAAGACAATTCCTGCCTAGCACCTTCCTTGGAGGAGAGAGAGTGCAACGTTTCATTTTAGCATTTTGGCGCTCACGAGCGAGACAAACTGCTTTGGCTGTTTGCAAGGCTAGGAAAGAGCAGAGCCCCAGTCTTGCTGTTTATCTGCAATGACTGCCAGGGCAAGTGAGGACCAGCAGGAGAATTCCTGCCTAGCACCTTCCTTGGAGGAGAGAGAGTGCAACGTTTCATTCTGATTTTTGGAGTGCGAGAGTGAGAAAAAGCAGAGTGCCTGTTTGCAAGGCTAGGAAAGAGCAGAGCCCCAGTCTTGCTCTTTATCTGCAATGACTGCCAGGGGAAGTGAGGACCAGCAAGACAATTCCTGCCTAGCACCTTCCTTGGAGGACAGAGAGTGCAACGTTTCATTCTGATTTTTGGAGTGCGAGAGTGAGAAAAAGCAGAGTGCCTCTTTGCAAGGCTAGGAAAGAGCAGAGCCCCAGTCTTGCTCTTTATCTGCAGTGACTGCCAGGGCAAGTGAGGACCAGCAAGACAATTCCTGCCTAGCACCTTCCTTGGAGGAGAGAGAGTGCAACGTTTCATTTTAGCATTTTTACGCTCACAAGGGAGACAAACTGCTTTGGCTGTTTGCAAGGCTAGGAAAGAGCAGAGCCCCAGTCTTGCTGTTCATCTGCAATGACTGCCAGGGCAAGTGAGGACCAGCAAGGCAATTCCTGCCTAGCACCTTCCTTGGAGGAGAGAGAGTGCAACGTTTCATTTTAGCATTTTGGCGCTCATGAGCGAGACAAACTGATTTGGCTGTTTGCAAGGCTAGGAAAGAGTAGAGCCCCAGTCCTGCTGTTTATCTGCAATGACTGCCAGGGCAAGTGAGGACCAGCAAGACAATTCCTGCCTAGCACCTTCCTTGGAGGAGAGAGACTGCAACGTTTCATTTTAGCATTTTGGCGCTCACGAGCGAGACAAACTGCTTTGGCTGTTTGCAAGGCTAGGAAAGAGCAGAGCCCGAGTCTTGCTGTTTATCTGCAATGACTGCCAGGGCAAGTGAGGACCAGCAACACAATTCCTGCCTAGCACCTTCCTTGGAGGAGAGAGAGTGCAACGTTTCATTTTAGCATTTTGGCGCTCACGAGCGAGACAAACTGCTTTGGCTGTTTGCAAGGCTAGGAAAGAGCAGAGCCCCAGTCTTGCTGTTTATCTGCAATGACTGCCAGGGCAAGTGAGGACCAGCAAGACAATTCCTGCCTAGCACCTTCCTTGGAGGAGAGAGAGTGCAACGTTTCATTTTGCTATTCGGAGTGCGTAAGTGAAAAAAAGCAGAGTGCCTGTTTGCAAGGCTAGGAAAGAGCAGAGCCCCAGTCTTGCTCTTTATCTGCAGTGACTGCCAGGGCAAGTGAGGACCAGCAAGACAATTCCTGCCTAGCACCTTCCTTGGAGGAGAGAGAGTGCAACGTTTCATTTTAGCATTTTGGCGCTCACGAGCGAGACAAACTGCTTTGGCTGTTTGCAAGGCTAGGAAAGAGCAGAGCCCCAGTCTTGCTCTTTATCTGCAATGACTGCCAGGGCAAGTGAGGACCAGCAAGACAATTCCTGCCTAGCACCTTCCTTGGAGGAGAGAGAGTGCAACGTTTCATTTTAGCATTTTGGCGCTCACGAGCGAGACAAACTGCTTTGGCTGTTTGCAAGGCTAGGAAAGAGCAGTGCCCCAGTCTTGCTCTTTATCTGCAATGACTGCCAGGGCAAGTGAGGACCAGCAAGACAATTCCTGCCTAGCACCTTCCTTGAAGGAGAGAGAGTGTAACGTTTCATTTTGCTATTCGGAGTGCGTGACTGAAAAAAAGCAGAGTGCCTGTTTGCAAGGCTAGGAAAGAGCAGAGCCCCAGTCTTGCTCTTTATCTGCAGTGACTGCCAGGGCAAGTGAGGACCAGCAAGACAATTCCTGCCTAGCACCTTCCTTGGAGGAGAGAGAGTGCAACGTTTCATTTTAGCATTTTGGCGCTCACGAGCGAGACAAACTGCTTTGGCTGTTTGCAAGGCTAGGAAAGAGCAGAGCCCCAGTCTTGCTCTTTATCTGCAATGACTGCCAGGGCAAGTGAGGACCAGCAAGACAATTCCTGCCTAGCACCTTCCTTGGAGGAGAGAGAGTGCAACGTTTCATTTTAGCATTTTGGCGCTCACGAGCGAGACAAACTGCTTTGGCTGTTTGCAAGGCTAGGAAAGAGCAGAGCCCGAGTCTTGCTGTTTATCTGCAATGACTGCCAGGGCGAGTGAGGACCAGCCAGACAATTCCTGCCTAGCACCTTCCTTGGAGGAGAGAGAGTGCAACGTTTCATTTTAGCATTTTGGCGCTCACGAGCGAGACAAAATGCTTTGGCTGTTCGCAAGGCTAGGAAAGAGCAGAGCCCGAGTCTTGCTGTTTATCTGCAATGACTGCCAGGGCAAGTGAGGACCAGCAAGACAATTCCTGCCTAGCACCTTCCATGGAGGAGAGAGAGTGCAACGTTTCATTTTAGCATTTTGGCACTCACGAGCGAGACAAACTGCTTTGGCTGTTTGCAAGGCTAAAAAAGAGCAGAGCCCGAGTCTTACAGTTCATCTGCAATGACTGCCAGGGCAAGTGAGGACCAGCAAGACAATTCCTGCCTAGCACCTTCCTTGGAGGAGAGAGAGTGCAACGTTTCATTTTGCTATTTGGAGTGCGTAAGTGAAAAAAAGCAGAGTGCCTGTTTGCAAGGCTAGGAAAGAGCAGAGCCCCAGTCTTGCTCTTTATCTGCAGTGACTGCCAGGGCAAGTGAGGACCAGCAAGACAATTCCTGCCTAGCACCTTCCTTGGAGGAGAGAGAGTGCAACGTTTCATTTTAGCATTTTGGCGCTCACGAGCGAGACAAACTGCTTTGGCTGTTTGCAAGGCTAGGAAAGAGCAGAGCCCCAGTCTTGCTCTTTATCTGCAATGACTGCCAGGGCAAGTGAGGACCAGCAAGACAATTCCTGCCTAGCACCTTCCTTGGAGGAGAGAGAGTGCAACGTTTCATTTTAGCATTTTGGCGCTCACGAGCGAGACAAACTGCTTTGGCTGTTTGCAAGGCTAGGAAAGAGCAGAGCCCGAGTCTTGCTCTTTATCTGCAATGACTGCCAGGGCAAGTGAGGACCAGCAAGACAATTCCTGCCTAGCACCTTCCTTGAAGGAGAGAGAGTGCAACGTTTCATTTTGCTATTCGGAGTGCGTGAGTGAAAAAAAGCAGAGTGCCTGTTTGCAAGGCTAGGAAAGAGCAGAGCCCCAGTCTTGCTCTTTATCTGCAGTGACTGCCAGGGCAAGTGAGGACCAGCAAGACAATTCCTGCCTAGCACCTTCCTTGGAGGAGAGAGAGTGCAACGTTTCATTTTAGCATTTTGGCGCTCACGAGCGAGACAAACTGCTTTGGCTGTTTGCAAGGCTAGGAAAGAGCAGAGCCCCAGTCTTGCTCTTTATCTGCAATGACTGCCAGGGCAAGTGAGGACCAGCAAGACAATTCCTGCCTAGCACCTTCCTTGGAGGAGAGAGAGTGCAACGTTTCATTTTAGCATTTTGGCGCTCACGAGCGAGACAAACTGCTTTGGCTGTTTGCAAGGCTAGGAAAGAGCAGAGCCCGAGTCTTGCTGTTTATCTGCAATGACTGCCAGGGCGAGTGAGGACCAGCCAGACAATTCCTGCCTAGCACCTTCCTTGGAGGAGAGAGAGTGCAACGTTTCATTTTAGCATTTTGGCGCTCACGAGCGAGACAAAATGCTTTGGCTGTTCGCAAGGCTAGGAAAGAGCAGAGCCCGAGTCTTGCTGTTTATCTGCAATGACTGCCAGGGCAAGTGAGGACCAGCAAGACAATTCCTGCCTAGCACCTTCCATGGAGGAGAGAGAGTGCAACGTTTCATTTTGCTATTCGGAGTGCGTAAGTGAAAAAAAGCAGAGTGCCTGTTTGCAAGGCTAGGAAAGAGCAGAGCCCCAGTCTTGCTCTTTATCTGCAGTGACTGCCAGGGCAAGTGAGGACCAGCAAGACAATTCCTGCCTAGCACCTTCCTTGGAGGAGAGAGAGTGCAACGTTTCATTTTAGCATTTTGGCGCTCACGAGCGAGACAAACTGCTTTGGCTGTTTGCAAGGCTAGGAAAGAGCAGAGCCCCAGTCTTGCTCTTTATCTGCAATGACTGCCAGGGCAAGTGAGGACCAGCAAGACAATTCCTGCCTAGCACCTTCCTTGGAGGAGAGAGAGTGCAACGTTTCATTTTAGCATTTTGGCGCTCACGAGCGAGACAAACTGCTTTGGCTGTTTGCAAGGCTAGGAAAGAGCAGAGCCCCAGTCTTGCTCTTTATCTGCAATGACTGCCAGGGCAAGTGAGGACCAGCAAGACAATTCCTGCCTAGCACCTTCCTTGAAGGAGAGAGAGTGTAACGTTTCATTTTGCTATTCGGAGTGCGTGAGTGAAAAAAAGCAGAGTGCCTGTTTGCAAGGCTAGGAAAGAGCAGAGCCCCAGTCTTGCTCTTTATCTGCAGTGACTGCCAGGGCAAGTGAGGACCAGCAAGACAATTCCTGCCTAGCACCTTCCTTGGAGGAGAGAGAGTGCAACGTTTCATTTTAGCATTTTGGCGCTCACGAGCGAGACAAACTGCTTTGGCTGTTTGCAAGGCTAGGAAAGAGCAGAGCCCCAGTCTTGCTCTTTATCTGCAATGACTGCCAGGGCAAGTGAGGACCAGCAAGACAATTCCTGCCTAGCACCTTCCTTGGAGGAGAGAGAGTGCAACGTTTCATTTTAGCATTTTGGCGCTCACGAGCGAGACAAACTGCTTTGGCTGTTTGCAAGGCTAGGAAAGAGCAGAGCCCGAGTCTTGCTGTTTATCTGCAATGACTGCCAGGGCGAGTGAGGACCAGCCAGACAATTCCTGCCTAGCACCTTCCTTGGAGGAGAGAGAGTGCAACGTTTCATTTTAGCATTTTGGCGCTCACGAGCGAGACAAAATGCTTTGGCTGTTCGCAAGGCTAGGAAAGAGCAGAGCCCGAGTCTTGCTGTTTATGTGCAATGACTGCCAGGGCAAGTGAGGACCAGCAAGACAATTCCTGCCTAGCACCTTCCATGGAGGAGAGAGAGTGCAACGTTTCATTTTAGCATTTTGGCACTCACGAGCGAGACAAACTGCTTTGGCTGTTTGCAAGGCTAAAAAAGAGCAGAGCCCGAGTCTTACAGTTCATCTGCAATGACTGCCAGGGCAAGTGAGGACCAGCAAGACAATTCCTGCCTAGCACCTTCCTTGGAGGAGAGAGAGTGCAACGTTTCATTTTGCTATTCGGAGTGCGTAAGTGAAAAAAAGCAGAGTGCCTGTTTGCAAGGCTAGGAAAGAGCAGAGCCCCAGTCTTGCTCTTTATCTGCAGTGACTGCCAGGGCAAGTGAGGACCAGCAAGACAATTCCTGCCTAGCACCTTCCTTGGAGGAGAGAGAGTGCAACGTTTCATTTTAGCATTTTGGCGCTCACGAGCGAGACAAACTGCTTTGGCTGTTTGCAAGGCTAGGAAAGAGCAGAGCCCCAGTCTTGCTCTTTATCTGCAATGACTGCCAGGGCAAGTGAGGACCAGCAAGACAATTCCTGCCTAGCACCTTCCTTGGAGGAGAGAGAGTGCAACGTTTCATTTTAGCATTTTGGCGCTCACGAGCGAGACAAACTGCTTTGGCTGTTTGCAAGGCTAGGAAAGAGCAGAGCCCGAGTCTTGCTCTTTATCTGCAATGACTGCCAGGGCAAGTGAGGACCAGCAAGACAATTCCTGCCTAGCACCTTCCTTGAAGGAGAGAGAGTGCAACGTTTCATTTTGCTATTCGGAGTGCGTGAGTGAAAAAAAGCAGAGTGCCTGTTTGCAAGGCTAGGAAAGAGCAGAGCCCCAGTCTTGCTCTTTATCTGCAGTGACTGCCAGGGCAAGTGAGGACCAGCAAGACAATTCCTGCCTAGCACCTTCCTTGGAGGAGAGAGAGTGCAACGTTTCATTTTAGCATTTTGGCGCTCACGAGCGAGACAAACTGCTTTGGCTGTTTGCAAGGCTAGGAAAGAGCAGAGCCCCAGTCTTGCTCTTTATCTGCAATGACTGCCAGGGCAAGTGAGGACCAGCAAGACAATTCCTGCCTAGCACCTTCCTTGGAGGAGAGAGAGTGCAACGTTTCATTTTAGCATTTTGGCGCTCACGAGCGAGACAAACTGCTTTGGCTGTTTGCAAGGCTAGGAAAGAGCAGAGCCCGAGTCTTGCTGTTTATCTGCAATGACTGCCAGGGCGAGTGAGGACCAGCCAGACAATTCCTGCCTAGCACCTTCCTTGGAGGAGAGAGAGTGCAACGTTTCATTTTAGCATTTTGGCGCTCACGAGCGAGACAAAATGCTTTGGCTGTTCGCAAGGCTAGGAAAGAGCAGAGCCCGAGTCTTGCTGTTTATCTGCAATGACTGCCAGGGCAAGTGAGGACCAGCAAGACAATTCCTGCCTAGCACCTTCCATGGAGGAGAGAGAGTGCAACGTTTCATTTTAGCATTTTGGCACTCACGAGCGAGACAAACTGCTTTGGCTGTTTGCAAGGCTAAAAAAGAGCAGAGCCCGAGTCTTACAGTTCATCTGCAATGACTGCCAGGGCAAGTGAGGACCAGCAAGACAATTCCTGCCTAGCACCTTCCTTGGAGGAGAGAGAGTGCAACGTTTCATTTTAGCATTTTGGCGCTCACGAGGGAGACAAACTGCTTTGGCTGTTTGCAAGGCTAGGAAAGAGCAGACCCCCAGTCTTGCTGTTCATCTGCAATGACTGCCAGGGCAAGTGAGGACCAGCAAGACAATTCCTGCCTAGCACCTTCCTTGGAAGAGAGAGTGCAACGTTTCATTTTAGCATTTTGGCGCTCACGAGCGAGACAAACTGCTTTGGCTGTTTGCAAGGCTAGGAAAGAGCAGAGCCCCAGTCTTGCTCTTTATCTGCAATGACTGCCAGGGCAAGTGAGGACCAGCAAGACGATTCCTGCCTAGTACCTTCCTTGGAGGAGAGAGAGTGCAACGTTTCATTTTAACATTTTGGCGCTCACGAGCGAGACAAACTTCTTTGGCTGTTTGCAAGGCTAGGAAAGAGCAGAGCCCCAGTCTTACTGTTCATCTGCAATGACTGCCAGGGCAAGTGAGGACCAGCAAGGCAATTCCTGCCTAGCACCTTCCTTGGAGGAGAGAGAGTGCAACGTTTCATTTTAGCATTTTTTCGCTCATGAGCGAGACAAACTGCTTTGGCTGTTTGCAAGGCTAGGAAAGAGCAGAGCCCCAGTCCTACTGTTTATCTGCAATGACTGCCAGGGCAAGTGAGGACCAGCCAGACAATTCCTGCCTAGCACCTTCCTTGGAGGAGAGAGAGTGCAACGTTTCATTTTAGCATTTTGGCGCTCACGAGCGAGACAAACTGCTTTGGCTGTTTGCAAGGCTAGGAAAGAGCAGAGCCCGAGTCTTGCTGTTTATCTGCAATGACTGCCAGGGCAAGTGAGGACCAGCAAGACAATTCCTGCCTAGCACCTTCCTTGGAGGAGAGAGAGTGCAACGTTTCATTTTAGCATTTTTACGCTCACAAGGGAGACAAACTGCTTTGGCTGTTTGCAAGGCTAGGAAAGAGCAGAGCCCCAGTCTTGCTGTTCATCTGCAATGACTGCCAGGGCAAGTGAGGACCAGCAAGGCAATTCCTGCCTAGCACCTTCCTTGGAGGAGAGAGAGTGCAACGTTTCATTTTAGCATTTTGGCGCTCATGAGCGAGACAAACTGATTTGGCTGTTTGCAAGGCTAGGAAAGAGTAGAGCCCCAGTCCTGCTGTTTATCTGCAATGACTGCCAGGGCAAGTGAGGACCAGCAAGACAATTCCTGCCTAGCACCTTCCTTGGAGGAGAGAGAGTGCAACGTTTCATTTTAGCATTTTGGCGCTCACGAGCGAGACAAACTGCTTTGGCTGTTTGCAAGGCTAGGAAAGAGCAGAGCCCGAGTCTTGCTGTTTATCTGCAATGACTGCCAGGGCAAGTGAGGACCAGCAACACAATTCCTGCCTAGCACCTTCCTTGGAGGAGAGAGAGTGCAACGTTTCATTTTAGCATTTTGGCGCTCACGAGCGAGACAAACTGCTTTGGCTGTTTGCAAGGATAGGAAAGAGCAGAGCCCCAGTCTTGCTGTTCATCTGCAATGACTGCCAGGGCAAGTGAGGACCAGCAAGACAATTCCTGCCTAGCACCTTCCTTGGAGGAGAGAGAGTGCAACGTTTCATTTTGCTATTCGGAGTGCGTAAGTGAAAAAAAGCAGAGTGCCTGTTTGCAAGGCTAGGAAAGAGCAGAGCCCCAGTCTTGCTCTTTATCTGCAGTGACTGCCAGGGCAAGTGAGGACCAGCAAGACAATTCCTGCCTAGCACCTTCCTTGGAGGAGAGAGAGTGCAACGTTTCATTTTAGCATTTTGGCGCTCACGAGCGAGACAAACTGCTTTGGCTGTTTGCAAGGCTAGGAAAGAGCAGAGCCCCAGTCTTGCTCTTTATCTGCAATGACTGCCAGGGCAAGTGAGGACCAGCAAGACAATTCCTGCCTAGCACCTTCCTTGGAGGAGAGAGAGTGCAACGTTTCATTTTAGCATTTTGGCGCTCACGAGCGAGACAAACTGCTTTGGCTGTTTGCAAGGCTAGGAAAGAGCAGAGCCCCAGTCTTGCTCTTTATCTGCAATGACTGCCAGGGCAAGTGAGGACCAGCAAGACAATTCCTGCCTAGCACCTTCCTTGAAGGAGAGAGAGTGTAACGTTTCATTTTGCTATTCGGAGTGCGTGAGTGAAAAAAAGCAGAGTGCCTGTTTGCAAGGCTAGGAAAGAGCAGAGCCCCAGTCTTGCTCTTTATCTGCAGTGACTGCCAGGGCAAGTGAGGACCAGCAAGACAATTCCTGCCTAGCACCTTCCTTGGAGGAGAGAGAGTGCAACGTTTCATTTTAGCATTTTGGCGCTCACGAGCGAGACAAACTGCTTTGGCTGTTTGCAAGGCTAGGAAAGAGCAGAGCCCCAGTCTTGCTCTTTATCTGCAATGACTGCCAGGGCAAGTGAGGACCAGCAAGACAATTCCTGCCTAGCACCTTCCTTGGAGGAGAGAGAGTGCAACGTTTCATTTTAGCATTTTGGCGCTCACGAGCGAGACAAACTGCTTTGGCTGTTTGCAAGGCTAGGAAAGAGCAGAGCCCGAGTCTTGCTGTTTATCTGCAATGACTGCCAGGGCGAGTGAGGACCAGCCAGACAATTCCTGCCTAGCACCTTCCTTGGAGGAGAGAGAGTGCAACGTTTCATTTTAGCATTTTGGCGCTCACGAGCGAGACAAAATGCTTTGGCTGTTCGCAAGGCTAGGAAAGAGCAGAGCCCGAGTCTTGCTGTTTATCTGCAATGACTGCCAGGGCAAGTGAGGACCAGCAAGACAATTCCTGCCTAGCACCTTCCATGGAGGAGAGAGAGTGCAACGTTTCATTTTAGCATTTTGGCACTCACGAGCGAGACAAACTGCTTTGGCTGTTTGCAAGGCTAAAAAAGAGCAGAGCCCGAGTCTTACAGTTCATCTGCAATGACTGCCAGGGCAAGTGAGGACCAGCAAGACAATTCCTGCCTAGCACCTTCCTTGGAGGAGAGAGAGTGCAACGTTTCATTTTGCTATTCGGAGTGCGTAAGTGAAAAAAAGCAGAGTGCCTGTTTGCAAGGCTAGGAAAGAGCAGAGCCCCAGTCTTGCTCTTTATCTGCAGTGACTGCCAGGGCAAGTGAGGACCAGCAAGACAATTCCTGCCTAGCACCTTCCTTGGAGGAGAGAGAGTGCAACGTTTCATTTTAGCATTTTGGCGCTCACGAGCGAGACAAACTGCTTTGGCTGTTTGCAAGGCTAGGAAAGAGCAGAGCCCCAGTCTTGCTCTTTATCTGCAATGACTGCCAGGGCAAGTGAGGACCAGCAAGACAATTCCTGCCTAGCACCTTCCTTGGAGGAGAGAGAGTGCAACGTTTCATTTTAGCATTTTGGCGCTCACGAGCGAGACAAACTGCTTTGGCTGTTTGCAAGGCTAGGAAAGAGCAGAGCCCGAGTCTTGCTCTTTATCTGCAATGACTGCCAGGGCAAGTGAGGACCAGCAAGACAATTCCTGCCTAGCACCTTCCTTGAAGGAGAGAGAGTGCAACGTTTCATTTTGCTATTCGGAGTGCGTGAGTGAAAAAAAGCAGAGTGCCTGTTTGCAAGGCTAGGAAAGAGCAGAGCCCCAGTCTTGCTCTTTATCTGCAGTGACTGCCAGGGCAAGTGAGGACCAGCAAGACAATTCCTGCCTAGCACCTTCCTTGGAGGAGAGAGAGTGCAACGTTTCATTTTAGCATTTTGGCGCTCACGAGCGAGACAAACTGCTTTGGCTGTTTGCAAGGCTAGGAAAGAGCAGAGCCCCAGTCTTGCTCTTTATCTGCAATGACTGCCAGGGCAAGTGAGGACCAGCAAGACAATTCCTGCCTAGCACCTTCCTTGGAGGAGAGAGAGTGCAACGTTTCATTTTAGCATTTTGGCGCTCACGAGCGAGACAAACTGCTTTGGCTGTTTGCAAGGCTAGGAAAGAGCAGAGCCCGAGTCTTGCTGTTTATCTGCAATGACTGCCAGGGCGAGTGAGGACCAGCCAGACAATTCCTGCCTAGCACCTTCCTTGGAGGAGAGAGAGTGCAACGTTTCATTTTAGCATTTTGGCGCTCACGAGCGAGACAAAATGCTTTGGCTGTTCGCAAGGCTAGGAAAGAGCAGAGCCCGAGTCTTGCTGTTTATCTGCAATGACTGCCAGGGCAAGTGAGGACCAGCAAGACAATTCCTGCCTAGCACCTTCCATGGAGGAGAGAGAGTGCAACGTTTCATTTTAGCATTTTGGCACTCACGAGCGAGACAAACTGCTTTGGCTGTTTGCAAGGCTAAAAAAGAGCAGAGCCCGAGTCTTACAGTTCATCTGCAATGACTGCCAGGGCAAGTGAGGACCAGCAAGACAATTCCTGCCTAGCACCTTCCTTGGAGGAGAGAGAGTGCAACGTTTCATTTTAGCATTTTGGCGCTCACGAGGGAGACAAACTGCTTTGGCTGTTTGCAAGGCTAGGAAAGAGCAGAGCCCCAGTCTTGCTGTTCATCTGCAATGACTGCCAGGGCAAGTGAGGACCAGCAAGACAATTCCTGCCTAGCACCTTCCTTGGAGGAGAGAGAGTGCAACGTTTCATTTTAGCATTTTGGCGCTCACGAGCGAGACAAACTGCTTTGGCTGTTTGCAAGGCTAGGAAAGAGCAGAGCCCGAGTCTTGCTGTTTATCTGCAATGACTGCCAGGGCAAGTGAGGACCAGCAAGACAATTCCTGCCTAGCACCTTCCTTGGAGGAGAGAGAGTGCAACGTTTCATTTTAGCATTTTGGCGCTCACGAGCGAGACAAACTGCTTTGGCTGTTTGCAAGGCTAGGAAAGAGCAGAGCCCCAGTCTTGCTCTTTATCTGCAATGACTGCCAGGGCAAGTGAGGACCAGCAAGACAATTCCTGCCTAGCACCTTCCTTGGAGGAGAGAGAGTGCAACGTTTCATTTTGATTTTTGGAGTGCAAGAGTGAGAAAAAGCAGAGTGCCTGTTTGCAAGACTAGGAAAGAGCAGAGCCCCAGTCTTGCTCTTTATCTGCAATGACTGCCAGGGCAAGTGAGGAGCAGCAAGACAATTCCTGCCTAGCACCTTCCTTGGAGGAGAGAGAGTGCAACGTTTCATTTTAGCATTTTGGCGCTCACGAGGGAGACAAACTGCATTGGCTGTTTGCAAGGCTAGAACAGAGCAGAGCCCCAGTCTTGCTGTTTATCTGCACTGACTGCCAGGGCAAGTGAGGGCCAGCAAGACAATTCCTGCCTAGCACCTTCCTTGGAGGAGAGAGAGAGCAACGTTTCATTTTAGCATTTTGGCGCTCACGAGGGAGACGAACTGCTTTGGTTGTTTGCAAGGCTAGGAGAGAGCAGAGCCCCAGTCTTGCTGTTTACCTGCAGTGACGGCCAGGGCAAGTGAGGACCAGCAAGACAATTCCTGCCTAGCACCTTCCTTGGAGGAGAGAGAGTGCAACGTTTCATTTTAGCATTTTGGCGCTCACGAGCGAGACAAACTGCTTTGGCTGTTTGCAAGGCTAGGAAAGAGCAGAGCCCCAGTCTTGCTGTTTATCTGCAATGACTGCCAGGGCAAGTGAGGACCAGCAGGAGAATTCCTGCCTAGCACCTTCCTTGGAGGAGAGAGAGTGCAACGTTTCATTCTGATTTTTGGAGTGCGAGAGTGAGAAAAAGCAGAGTGCCTGTTTGCAAGGCTAGGAAAGAGCAGAGCCCCAGTCTTGCTCTTTATCTGCAATGACTGCCAGGGGAAGTGAGGACCAGCAAGACAATTCCTGCCTAGCACCTTCCTTGGAGGACAGAGAGTGCAACGTTTCATTCTGATTTTTGGAGTGTGAGAGTGAGAAAAAGCAGAGTGCCTCTTTGCAAGGCTAGGAAAGAGCAGAGCCCCAGACTTGCTGTTTATCTGCAATGACTGCCAGGGCAAGTGAGGACCAGCAAGACAATTCCTGCCTAGCACCTTCCTTGGAGGAGAGAGAGTGCAACGTTTCATTTTAGCATTTTGGCGCTCACGAGGGAGACGAACTACTTTGGCTGTTTGCAAGGCTAGGAAAGAGCAGAGCCCCAGTCTTGCTGTTTATCTGCAATGACTGCCAGGGCAAGTGAGGACCAGCAAGACAATTCCTGCCTAGCACCTTCCTTGGAGGAGAGAGAGTGCAACGTTTCATTTTAGCATTTTGGCGCTCACGAGGGAGACGAACTGCATTGGCTGTTTGCAAGGCTAGGAAAGAGCAGAGCCCCAGTCTTGCTTTTTATCTGCAATGACTGCCAGGGCAAGTGAGGACCAGCAAGACAATTCCTGCCTAGCACCTTCCTTGGAGGAGAGAGAGTGCAACGTTTCATTTTGCTTTTTGGAGTGCGTGAGTGAGAATAAGCAGAGTGCCTGTTTGCAAGGCTAGGAAAGAGCAGAGCCCCAGTCTTGCTGTTTATCTGCACTGGCTGCCATGGCAAGTGAGCACCAGCAAGACAATTCCTGCCTAGCACCTTCCTTGGAGGAGAGAGAGTGCAACGTTTCATTTTAGCATTTTTACGCTCACGACGGAGATGAACTGCATTGTCTGTTTGCAAGGCTAGGAAAGAGCAGAGCCCCAGTCTTGCTGTTTATGTGCAATGACTGCCAGGGCAAGTGAGGACCAGCAAGACAATTCCTGCCTAGCACCTTCCTTGGAGGAGAGAGAGTGCAACGCTTCATTTTAGCATTTTGGCGCTCACGAGGGAGACGAACTGCATTGGCTGTTTGCAAGGCTAGGAAAGAGCAGAGCCCCAGTCTTGCTGCTTATCTGCAATGACTGCCAGGGTAAGTGAGGACCAGCAAGACAATTCCTGCCTATCACCTTCATTGGAGGAGAAAGAGTGCAACGTTTCATTTTGATTTTTGGAGTGCGAGAGTGAGAAAAAGCAGAGTGCCTGTTTCAAAGGCTAGGAAAGAGCAGAGCCCCAGTCTTGCTGTTTATCTGCAATGACTGCCAGGGCAAGTGAGGACCAGCAAGACAATTCCTGCCTAGCACCTTCCTTGGAGGAGAGAGAGTGCAACGCTTCATTTTAGCATTTTGGCGCTCACGAGGGAGACGAACTGCATTGGCTGTTTGCAAGGCTAGGAAAGAGCAGAGCCCCAGTCTTGCTGCTTATCTGCAATGACTGCCAGGGTAAGTGAGGACCAGCAAGACAATTCCTGCCTATCACCTTCATTGGAGGAGAAAGAGTGCAACGTTTCATTTTGATTTTTGGAGTGCGAGTGTGAGAAAAAGCAGAGTGCCTGTTTCAAAGGCTAGGAAAGAGCAGAGCCCCAGTCTTGCTGTTTATCTGCAATGACTGCCAGGGCAAGTGAGGAGCAGCGAGACAATTCCCGCCTAGCACCTTCCTTGGAGGAGAGAGAGTGCAACGTTTCATTTTAGCATTTTGGCGCTCACGAGGGAGACGAACTGCATTGGCTGTTTGCAAGGCTAGGAAAGAGCAGAGCCCCAGTCTTGCTGTTCATCTGCAATGACTGCCAGGGCAAGTGAGGACCACCAAGACAATTCCTGCCTAGCACCTTCATTGGAGGAGAAAGAGTGCAACGTTTCATTTTGATTTTTGGAGTGCGAGAGTGAGTAAAAGCAGAGTGCCTGTTTCAAAGGCTAGGAAAGAGCAGAGCCCCAGTCTTGCTGTTTATCTGCAATGACTGCCAGGGCAAGTGAGGAGCAGCGAGACAATTCCCGCCTAGCACCTTCCTTGGAGGAGAGAGAGTGCAACGTTTCATTTTAGCATTTTGGCGCTCACGAGGGAGACGAACTGCATTGGCTGTTTGCAAGGCTAGGAAAGAGCAGAGCCCCAGTCTTGCTGTTCATCTGCAATGACTGCCAGGGCAAGTGAGGACCATCAAGACAATTCCTGCCTAGCGCCTTCCTTGGAGGAGAGAGTGTGCAACGTTTCCTTTTAGCATTTTGGCGCTCACGAGGGAGACGAACTGCTTTGGCTGTTTGCAAGGCTAGGAAAGAGCAGAGCCCCAGTCTTGCTGTTTATCTGCAATGACTGCCAGGGCAAGTGAGGACCAGCAGGAGAATTCCTGCCTAGCACCTTCCTTGGAGGAGAGAGAGTGCAACGTTTCATTCTGATTTTTGGAGTGCGAGAGTGAGAAAAAGCAGAGTGCCTGTTTGCAAGGCTAGGAAAGAGCAGAGCCCCAGTCTTGCTCTTTATCTGCAATGACTGCCAGGGGAAGTGAGGACCAGCAAGACAATTCCTGCCTAGCACCTTCCTTGGAGGACAGAGAGTGCAACGTTTCATTCTGATTTTTGGAGTGTGAGAGTGAGAAAAAGCAGAGTGCCTCTTTGCAAGGCTAGGAAAGAGCAGAGCCCCAGACTTGCTGTTTATCTGCAATGACTGCCAGGGCAAGTGAGGACCAGCAAGACAATTCCTGCCTAGCACCTTCCTTGGAGGAGAGAGAGTGCAACGTTTCATTTTAGCATTTTGGCGCTCACGAGGGAGACGAACTACTTTGGCTGTTTGCAAGGCTAGGAAAGAGCAGAGCCCCAGTCTTGCTGTTTATCTGCAATGACTGCCAGGGCAAGTGAGGACCAGCAAGACAATTCCTGCCTAGCACCTTCCTTGGAGGAGAGAGAGTGCAACGTTTCATTTTAGCATTTTGGCGCTCACGAGGGAGACGAACTGCATTGGCTGTTTGCAAGGCTAGGAAAGAGCAGAGCCCCAGTCTTGCTTTTTATCTGCAATGACTGCCAGGGCAAGTGAGGACCAGCAAGACAATTCCTGCCTAGCACCTTCCTTGGAGGAGAGAGAGTGCAACGTTTCATTTTGCTTTTTGGAGTGCGTGAGTGAGAATAAGCAGAGTGCCTGTTTGCAAGGCTAGGAAAGAGCAGAGCCCCAGTCTTGCTGTTTATCTGCACTGGCTGCCATGGCAAGTGAGCACCAGCAAGACAATTCCTGCCTAGCACCTTCCTTGGAGGAGAGAGAGTGCAACGTTTCATTTTAGCATTTTTACGCTCACGACGGAGATGAACTGCATTGTCTGTTTGCAAGGCTAGGAAAGAGCAGAGCCCCAGTCTTGCTGTTTATGTGCAATGACTGCCAGGGCAAGTGAGGACCAGCAAGACAATTCCTGCCTAGCACCTTCCTTGGAGGAGAGAGAGTGCAACGCTTCATTTTAGCATTTTGGCGCTCACGAGGGAGACGAACTGCATTGGCTGTTTGCAAGGCTAGGAAAGAGCAGAGCCCCAGTCTTGCTGCTTATCTGCAATGACTGCCAGGGTAAGTGAGGACCAGCAAGACAATTCCTGCCTATCACCTTCATTGGAGGAGAAAGAGTGCAACGTTTCATTTTGATTTTTGGAGTGCGAGAGTGAGAAAAAGCAGAGTGCCTGTTTCAAAGGCTAGGAAAGAGCAGAGCCCCAGTCTTGCTGTTTATCTGCAATGACTGCCAGGGCAAGTGAGGACCAGCAAGACAATTCCTGCCTAGCACCTTCCTTGGAGGAGAGAGAGTGCAACGCTTCATTTTAGCATTTTGGCGCTCACGAGGGAGACGAACTGCATTGGCTGTTTGCAAGGCTAGGAAAGAGCAGAGCCCCAGTCTTGCTGCTTATCTGCAATGACTGCCAGGGTAAGTGAGGACCAGCAAGACAATTCCTGCCTATCACCTTCATTGGAGGAGAAAGAGTGCAACGTTTCATTTTGATTTTTGGAGTGCGAGAGTGAGAAAAAGCAGAGTGCCTGTTTCAAAGGCTAGGAAAGAGCAGAGCCCCAGTCTTGCTGTTTATCTGCAATGACTGCCAGGGCAAGTGAGGAGCAGCGAGACAATTCCCGCCTAGCACCTTCCTTGGAGGAGAGAGAGTGCAACGTTTCATTTTAGCATTTTGGCGCTCACGAGGGAGACGAACTGCATTGGCTGTTTGCAAGGCTAGGAAAGAGCAGAGCCCCAGTCTTGCTGTTCATCTGCAATGACTGCCAGGGCAAGTGAGGACCACCAAGACAATTCCTGCCTAGCACCTTCATTGGAGGAGAAAGAGTGCAACGTTTCATTTTGATTTTTGGAGTGCGAGAGTGAGTAAAAGCAGAGTGCCTGTTTCAAAGGCTAGGAAAGAGCAGAGCCCCAGTCTTGCTGTTTATCTGCAATGACTGCCAGGGCAAGTGAGGAGCAGCGAGACAATTCCCGCCTAGCACCTTCCTTGGAGGAGAGAGAGTGCAACGTTTCATTTTAGCATTTTGGCGCTCACGAGGGAGACGAACTGCATTGGCTGTTTGCAAGGCTAGGAAAGAGCAGAGCCCCAGTCTTGCTGTTCATCTGCAATGACTGCCAGGGCAAGTGAGGACCATCAAGACAATTCCTGCCTAGCGCCTTCCTTGGAGGAGAGAGTGTGCAACGTTTCCTTTTAGCATTTTGGCGCTCACGAGGGAGACGAACTGCTTTGGCTGTTTGCAAGGCTAGGAAAGAGCAGAGCCCCAGTCTTGCTGTTCATCTGCAATGACTGCCAGGGCAAGTGAGGACCAGCGAGACAATTCCTGCCTAGCACCTTCCTTGGAGGAGAGAGAGTGCAACGTTTCATTTTAGCATTTTGGCGCTCACGAGGGAGACGAACTGCATTGGCTGTTTGCAAGGCTAGGAAAGAGCAGAGCCCCAGTCTTGCTGCTTATCTGCAATGACTGCCAGGGTAAGTGAGGACCAGCAAGACAATTCCTGCCTATCACCTTCATTGGAGGAGAAAGAGTGCAACGTTTCATTTTGATTTTTGGAGTGCGAGAGTGAGAAAAAGCAGAGTGCCTGTTTGCAAGGCTAGGAAAGAGCAGAGCCCCAGTCTTGCTGTTTATCTGAAATGACTGCCAGGGCAAGTGAGGACCATCAAGACAATTCCTGCCTAGCGCCTTCCTTGGAGGAGAGAGAGTGCAACGTTTCCTTTTAGCATTTTGGCGCTCACGAGGGAGACGAACTGCTTTAGCTGTTTGCAAGGCTAGGAAAGAGCAGAGCCCCAGTCTTGCTGTTCATCTGCAATGACTGCCAGGGCAAGTGAGGACCATCAAGACAATTCCTAGCTAGCACCTTCCTTGGAGGAGAGAGAGTGCAACGTTTCATTTTGATTTTTGGAGTGCGAGAGTGAGGAAAAGTAGAGTGCCTGTTTGCAAGGCTAGGAAAGAGCAGAGCCCCAGACTTGCTGTTTATCTGCAATGACTGCCAGGGCAAGTGAGGACCAGCAAGACAATTCCTGCCTAGCACCTTCCTTGGAGGAGAGAGAGTGCAACGTTTCATTTTAGCATTTTGGCGCTCACGAGGGAGACAAACTGCATTGGCTGTTTGCAAGGCTAGAACAGAGCAGAGCCCCAGTCTTGCTGTTTATCTGCACTGACTGCCAGGGCAAGTGAGGGCCAGCAAGACAATTCCTGCCTAGCACCTTCCTTGGAGGAGAGAGAGAGCAACGTTTCATTTTAGCATTTTGGCGCTCACGAGGGAGACGAACTGCTTTGGTTGTTTGCAAGGCTAGGAGAGAGCAGAGCCCCAGTCTTGCTGTTTACCTGCAGTGACGGCCAGGGCAAGTGAGGACCAGCAAGACAATTCCTGCCTAGCACCTTCCTTGGAGGAGAGAGAGTGCAACGTTTCATTTTAGCATTTTGGCGCTCACGAGCGAGACAAACTGCTTTGGCTGTTTGCAAGGCTAGGAAAGAGCAGAGCCCCAGTCTTGCTGTTTATCTGCAATGACTGCCAGGGCAAGTGAGGACCAGCAGGAGAATTCCTGCCTAGCACCTTCCTTGGAGGAGAGAGAGTGCAACGTTTCATTCTGATTTTTGGAGTGCGAGAGTGAGAAAAAGCAGAGTGCCTGTTTGCAAGGCTAGGAAAGAGCAGAGCCCCAGTCTTGCTCTTTATCTGCAATGACTGCCAGGGGAAGTGAGGACCAGCAAGACAATTCCTGCCTAGCACCTTCCTTGGAGGACAGAGAGTGCAACGTTTCATTCTGATTTTTGGAGTGTGAGAGTGAGAAAAAGCAGAGTGCCTCTTTGCAAGGCTAGGAAAGAGCAGAGCCCCAGACTTGCTGTTTATCTGCAATGACTGCCAGGGCAAGTGAGGACCAGCAAGACAATTCCTGCCTAGCACCTTCCTTGGAGGAGAGAGAGTGCAACGTTTCATTTTAGCATTTTGGCGCTCACGAGGGAGACGAACTACTTTGGCTGTTTGCAAGGCTAGGAAAGAGCAGAGCCCCAGTCTTGCTGTTTATCTGCAATGACTGCCAGGGCAAGTGAGGACCAGCAAGACAATTCCTGCCTAGCACCTTCCTTGGAGGAGAGAGAGTGCAACGTTTCATTTTAGCATTTTGGCGCTCACGAGGGAGACGAACTGCATTGGCTGTTTGCAAGGCTAGGAAAGAGCAGAGCCCCAGTCTTGCTTTTTATCTGCAATGACTGCCAGGGCAAGTGAGGACCAGCAAGACAATTCCTGCCTAGCACCTTCCTTGGAGGAGAGAGAGTGCAACGTTTCATTTTGCTTTTTGGAGTGCGTGAGTGAGAATAAGCAGAGTGCCTGTTTGCAAGGCTAGGAAAGAGCAGAGCCCCAGTCTTGCTGTTTATCTGCACTGGCTGCCATGGCAAGTGAGCACCAGCAAGACAATTCCTGCCTAGCACCTTCCTTGGAGGAGAGAGAGTGCAACGTTTCATTTTAGCATTTTTACGCTCACGACGGAGATGAACTGCATTGTCTGTTTGCAAGGCTAGGAAAGAGCAGAGCCCCAGTCTTGCTGTTTATGTGCAATGACTGCCAGGGCAAGTGAGGACCAGCAAGACAATTCCTGCCTAGCACCTTCCTTGGAGGAGAGAGAGTGCAACGCTTCATTTTAGCATTTTGGCGCTCACGAGGGAGACGAACTGCATTGGCTGTTTGCAAGGCTAGGAAAGAGCAGAGCCCCAGTCTTGCTGCTTATCTGCAATGACTGCCAGGGTAAGTGAGGACCAGCAAGACAATTCCTGCCTATCACCTTCATTGGAGGAGAAAGAGTGCAACGTTTCATTTTGATTTTTGGAGTGCGAGAGTGAGAAAAAGCAGAGTGCCTGTTTCAAAGGCTAGGAAAGAGCAGAGCCCCAGTCTTGCTGTTTATCTGCAATGACTGCCAGGGCAAGTGAGGACCAGCAAGACAATTCCTGCCTAGCACCTTCCTTGGAGGAGAGAGAGTGCAACGCTTCATTTTAGCATTTTGGCGCTCACGAGGGAGACGAACTGCATTGGCTGTTTGCAAGGCTAGGAAAGAGCAGAGCCCCAGTCTTGCTGCTTATCTGCAATGACTGCCAGGGTAAGTGAGGACCAGCAAGACAATTCCTGCCTATCACCTTCATTGGAGGAGAAAGAGTGCAACGTTTCATTTTGATTTTTGGAGTGCGAGAGTGAGAAAAAGCAGAGTGCCTGTTTCAAAGGCTAGGAAAGAGCAGAGCCCCAGTCTTGCTGTTTATCTGCAATGACTGCCAGGGCAAGTGAGGAGCAGCGAGACAATTCCCGCCTAGCACCTTCCTTGGAGGAGAGAGAGTGCAACGTTTCATTTTAGCATTTTGGCGCTCACGAGGGAGACGAACTGCATTGGCTGTTTGCAAGGCTAGGAAAGAGCAGAGCCCCAGTCTTGCTGTTCATCTGCAATGACTGCCAGGGCAAGTGAGGACCAGCAAGACAATTCCTGCCTAGCACCTTCATTGGAGGAGAAAGAGTGCAACGTTTCATTTTGATTTTTGGAGTGCGAGAGTGAGTAAAAGCAGAGTGCCTGTTTCAAAGGCTAGGAAAGAGCAGAGCCCCAGTCTTGCTGTTTATCTGCAATGACTGCCAGGGCAAGTGAGGAGCAGCGAGACAATTCCCGCCTAGCACCTTCCTTGGAGGAGAGAGAGTGCAACGTTTCATTTTAGCATTTTGGCGCTCACGAGGGAGACGAACTGCATTGGCTGTTTGCAAGGCTAGGAAAGAGCAGAGCCCCAGTCTTGCTGTTCATCTGCAATGACTGCCAGGGCAAGTGAGGACCATCAAGACAATTCCTGCCTAGCGCCTTCCTTGGAGGAGAGAGTGTGCAACGTTTCCTTTTAGCATTTTGGCGCTCACGAGGGAGACGAACTGCTTTGGCTGTTTGCAAGGCTAGGAAAGAGCAGAGCCCCAGTCTTGCTGTTCATCTGCAATGACTGCCAGGGCAAGTGAGGACCAGCGAGACAATTCCTGCCTAGCACCTTCCTTGGAGGAGAGAGAGTGCAACGTTTCATTTTAGCATTTTGGCGCTCACGAGGGAGACGAACTGCATTGGCTGTTTGCAAGGCTAGGAAAGAGCAGAGCCCGAGTCTTGCTGCTTATCTGCAATGACTGCCAGGGTAAGTGAGGACCAGCAAGACAATTCCTGCCTATCACCTTCATTGGAGGAGAAAGAGTGCAACGTTTCATTTTGATTTTTGGAGTGCGAGAGTGAGAAAAAGCAGAGTGCCTGTTTGCAAGGCTAGGAAAGAGCAGAGCCCCAGTCTTGCTGTTTATCTGAAATGACTGCCAGGGCAAGTGAGGACCATCAAGACAATTCCTGCCTAGCGCCTTCCTTGGAGGAGAGAGAGTGCAACGTTTCCTTTTAGCATTTTGGCGCTCACGAGGGAGACGAACTGCTTTAGCTGTTTGCAAGGCTAGGAAAGAGCAGAGCCCCAGTCTTGCTGTTCATCTGCAATGACTGCTAGGGCAAGTGAGGACCATCAAGACAATTCCTAGCTAGCACCTTCCTTGGAGGAGAGAGAGTGCAACGTTTCATTTTGATTTTTGGAGTGCGAGAGTGAGGAAAAGTAGAGTGCCTGTTTGCAAGGCTAGGAAAGAGCAGAGCCCCAGACTTGCTGTTTATCTGCAATGACTGCCAGGGCAAGTGAGGACCAGCAAGACAATTCCTGCCTAGCACCTTCCTTGGAGGACAGAGAGTGCAACGTTTCATTCTGATTTTTGGAGTGCGAGAGTGAGAAAAAGCAGAGTGCCTCTTTGCAAGGCTAGGAAAGAGCAGAGCCCCAGACTTGCTGTTTATCTGCAATGACTGCCAGGGCAAGTGAGGACCAGCAAGACAATTCCTGCCTAGCACCTTCCTTGGAGGAGAGAGAGTGCAACGTTTCATTTTAGCATTTTGGCGCTCACGAGGGAGACGAACTACTTTGGCTGTTTGCAAGGCTAGGAAAGAGCAGAGCCCCAGTCTTGCTGTTTATCTGCAATGACTGCCAGGGCAAGTGAGGACCAGCAAGACAATTCCTGCCTAGCACCTTCCTTGGAGGAGAGAGAGTGTAACGTTTCATTTTAGCATTTTGGCGCTCACGAGGGAGACGAACTGCATTGGCTGTTTGCAAGGCTAGGAAAGAGCAGAGCCCCAGTCTTGCTTTTTATCTGCAATGACTGCCAGGGCAAGTGAGGACCAGCAAGACAATTCCTGCCTAGCACCTTCCTTGGAGGAGAGAGAGTGCAACGTTTCATTTTGCTTTTTGGAGTGCGAGAGTGAGAATAAGCAGAGTGCCTGTTTGCAAGGCTAGGAAAGAGCAGAGCCCCAGTCTTGCTGTTTATCTGCACTGGCTGCCATGGCAAGTGAGCACCAGCAAGACAATTCCTGCCTAGCACCTTCCTTGGAGGAGAGAGAGTGCAACGTTTCATTTTAGCATTTTTACGCTCACGACGGAGATGAACTGCATTGTCTGTTTGCAAGGCTAGGAAAGAGCAGAGCCCCAGTCTTGCTGTTTATGTGCAATGACTGCCAGGGCAAGTGAGGACCAGCAAGACAATTCCTGCCTAGCACCTTCCTTGGAGGAGAGAGAGTGCAACGCTTCATTTTAGCATTTTGGCGCTCACGAGGGAGACGAACTGTATTGGCTGTTTGCAAGGCTAGGAAAGAGCAGAGCCCCAGTCTTGCTGCTTATCTGCAATGACTGCCAGGGTAAGTGAGGACCAGCAAGACAATTCCTGCCTATCACCTTCATTGGAGGAGAAAGAGTGCAACGTTTCATTTTGATTTTTGGAGTGCGAGAGTGAGAAAAAGCAGAGTGCCTGTTTCAAAGGCTAGGAAAGAGCAGAGCCCCAGTCTTGCTGTTTATCTGCAATGACTGCCAGGGCAAGTGAGGAGCAGCGAGACAATTCCCGCCTAGCACCTTCCTTGGAGGAGAGAGAGTGCAACGTTTCATTTTAGCATTTTGGCGCTCACGAGGGAGACGAACTGCATTGGCTGTTTGCAAGGCTAGGAAAGAGCAGAGCCCCAGTCTTGCTGTTCATCTGCAATGACTGCCAGGGCAAGTGAGGACCAGCAAGACAATTCCTGCCTAGCACCTTCATTGGAGGAGAAAGAGTGCAACGTTTCATTTTGATTTTTTAGTGCGAGAGTGAGAAAAAGCAGAGTGCCTGTTTCAAAGGCTAGGAAAGAGCAGAGCCCCAGTCTTGCTGTTTATCTGCAATGACTGCCAGGGCAAGTGAGGAGCAGCGAGACAATTCCCGCCTAGCACCTTCCTTGGAGGAGAGAGAGTGCAACGTTTCATTTTAGCATTTTGGCGCTCACGAGGGAGACGAACTGCATTGGCTGTTTGCAAGGCTAGGAAAGAGCAGAGCCCCAGTCTTGCTGTTCATCTGCAATGACTGCCAGGGCAAGTGAGGACCATCAAGACAATTCCTGCCTAGCGCCTTCCTTGGAGGAGAGAGTGTGCAACGTTTCCTTTTAGCATTTTGGCGCTCACGAGGGAGACGAACTGCTTTGGCTGTTTGCAAGGCTAGGAAGGAGCAGAGCCCCAGTCTTGCTGTTCATCTGCAATGACTGCCAGGGCAAGTGAGGACCAGCGAGACAATTCCTGCCTAGCACCTTCCTTGGAGGAGAGAGAGTGCAACGTTTCATTTTAGCATTTTGGCGCTCACGAGGGAGACGAACTGCATTGGCTGTTTGCAAGGCTAGGAAAGAGCAGAGCCCGAGTCTTGCTGCTTATCTGCAATGACTGCCAGGGTAAGTGAGGACCAGCAAGACAATTCCTGCCTATCACCTTCATTGGAGGAGAAAGAGTGCAACGTTTCATTTTGATTTTTGGAGTGCGAGAGTGAGAAAAAGCAGAGTGCCTGTTTGCAAGGCTAGGAAAGAGCAGAGCCCCAGTCTTGCTGTTTATCTGAAATGACTGCCAGGGCAAGTGAGGACCATCAAGACAATTCCTGCCTAGCGCCTTCCTTGGAGGAGAGAGAGTGCAACGTTTCATTTTAGCATTTTGGCGCTCACGAGGGAGACGAACTGCATTGGCTGTTTGCAAGGCTAGGAAAGAGCAGAGCCCCAGTCTTGCTGCTTATCTGCAATGACTGCCAGGGCAAGTGAGGACCATCAAGACAATTCCTAGCTAGCACCTTCCTTGGAGGAGAGAGAGTGCAACGTTTCATTTTGATTTTTGGAGTGCGAGAGTGAGGAAAAGTAGAGTGCCTGTTTGCAAGGCTAGGAAAGAGCAGAGCCCCAGACTTGCTGTTTATCTGAAATGACTGCCAGGGCAAGTGAGGACCAGCAAGACAATTCCTGCCTAGCACCTTCCTTGGAGGACAGAGAGTGCAACGTTTCATTCTGATTTTTGGAGTGCGAGAGTGAGAAAAAGCAGAGTGCCTCTTTGCAAGGCTAGGAAAGAGCAGAGCCCCAGACTTGCTGTTTATCTGCAATGACTGCCAGGGCAAGTGAGGACCAGCAAGACAATTCCTGCCTAGCACCTTCCTTGGAGGAGAGAGAGTGCAACGTTTCATTTTAGCATTTTGGCGCTCACGAGGGAGACGAACTACTTTGGCTGTTTGCAAGGCTAGGAAAGAGCAGAGCCCCAGTCTTGCTGTTTATCTGCAATGACTGCCAGGGCAAGTGAGGACCAGCAAGACAATTCCTGCCTAGCACCTTCCTTGGAGGAGAGAGAGTGCAACGTTTCATTTTAGCATTTTGGCGCTCACGAGGGAGACGAACTGCATTGGCTGTTTGCAAGGCTAGGAAAGAGCAGAGCCCCAGTCTTGCTGTTTATCTGCACTGGCTGCCAGGGCAAGTGAGCACCAGCAAGACAATTCCTGCCTAGCACCTTCCTTGGAGGAGAGAGAGTGCAACGTTTCATTTTAGCATTTTTACGCTCACGACGGAGATGAACTGCATTGTCTGTTTGCAAGGCTAGGAAAGAGCAGAGCCCCAGTCTTGCTGTTTATCTGCAATGACTGCCAGGGCAAGTGAGGACCAGCAAGACAATTCCTGCCTAGCACCTTCCTTGGAGGAGAGAGAGTGCAACGCTTCATTTTAGCATTTTGGCGCTCACGAGAGAGACGAACTGCATTGGCTGTTTGCAAGGCTAGGAAAGAGCAGAGCCCCAGTCTTGCTGCTTATCTGCAATGACTGCCAGGGTAAGTGAGGACCAGCAAGACAATTCCTGCCTATCACCTTCATTGGAGGAGAAAGAGTGCAACGTTTCATTTTGATTTTTGGAGTGCGAGAGTGAGAAAAAGCAGAGTGCCTGTTTCAAAGGCTAGGAAAGAGCAGAGCCCCAGTCTTGCTGTTTATCTGCAATGACTGCCAGGGCAAGTGAGGAGCAGCGAGACAATTCCTGCCTAGCACCTTCCTTGGAGGAGAGAGAGTGCAACGTTTCATTTTAGCATTTTGGCACTCACGAGGGAGACGAACTGCATTGGCTGTTTGCAAGGCTAGGAAAGAGCAGAGCCCCAGTCTTGCTGTTCATCTGCAATGACTGCCAGGGCAAGTGAGGACCAGCAAGACAATTCCTGCCTAGCACCTTCCTTGGAGGAGAGAGAGTGCAACGTTTCATTTTAGCATTTTGGCGCTCACGAGGGAGACGAACTGCATTGGCTGTTTGCAAGGCTAGGAACGAGCAGAGCCCCAGTCTTGCCGTTTATCTGCAATGACTGCCAGGGCAAGTGAGGACCATCAAGACAATTCCTGCCTAGCGCCTTCCTTGGAGGAGAGAGAGTGCAACGTTTCCTTTTAGCATTTTGGCGCTCACGAGGGAGACGAACTGCATTGGCTGTTTGCAAGGCTAGGAAAGAGCAGAGCCCCAGTCTTGCTGTTCATCTGCAATGACTGCCAGGGCAAGTGAGGAGCAGCAAGACAATTCCTGCCTAGCACCTTCCTTGGAGGAGAGAGAGTGCAACGTTTCATTTTGATTTTTGGAGTGCGAGAGTGAGGAAAAGTAGAGTGCCTGTTTGCAAGGCTAGGAAAGAGCAGAGCCCCAGACTTGCTGTTTATCTGAAATGACTGCCAGGGCAAGTGAGGACCAGCAAGACAATTCCTGCCTAGCACCTTCCTTGGAGGAGAAAGAGTGCAACGTTTCACTCTGATTTTTGGAGTGCGAGAGTGAGAAAAAGCAGAGTGCCTGTTTGCAAGGCTAGGAAAGAGCAGAGCCTCAGTCTTGGTGTTTATCTGCAATGACTGCCAGGGCAAGTGAGGACCATCAAGACAATTCCTGCCTAGCACCTTCCTTGGAGGAGAGAGAGTGCAACATTTCATTTTAGCATTTTGGCGCTCAAGAGGGAGACGAACTGCATTGGCTGTTTGCAAGGCTAGGAAAGAGCAGAGCCCCAGTCTTCCTGTTTATCTGCACTGGCTGCCAGGGCAAGTGAGGACCAGCAAGACAATTCCTGCCCAGCACCTTCCTTGGAGGAGAGAGAGTGCAACGTTTCATTTTAGCATTTTTACGCTCACAAGGGAGACGAACTGCATTGGCTGTTTGCAAGGCTACGAAAGAGCAGAGCCCCAGTCTTGCTGTTTATCTGAAATGACTGCCAGGGCAAGTGAGGACCAGCAAGACAATTCCTGCCTAGCACCTTCCTTGGAGGAGAGAGAGTGCAACGCTTCATTTTAGCATTTTGGCGCTCACGAGGTAGACAAACTGCATTGGCTGTTTGGAAGGCTAGGAAAGAGCAGAGACTCAGTCTTGGTGTTTATCTGCAATGACTGCCAGGGCAAGTGAGGAGCAGCGACACAATTCCTGCCTAGCACCTTCCTTGGAGGAGAGAGAGTGCAACGTTTCATTCTGATTTTTGGAGTGCGAGAGTGAGGAAAAGTAGAGTGCCTGTTTGCAAGGTTAGGAAAGAGCAGAGCCCCAGACTTGCTGTTCATCTGAAATGACTGCCAGGGCAAGTGAGGACCAGCAAGACAATTCCTGCCTAGCACCTTCCTTGGAGGAGAGAGAGTGCAACGTTTCATTTTAGCATTTTGGCGCTCACGAGGGAGACGAACTGCATTGGCTGTCTGCAAGGCTAGGAAAGAGCAGAGCCCCAGTCTTGCTGTTCATCTGCAATGACTGCCAGGGCAAGTGAGGACCATCAAGACAATTCCTGCCTAGCGCCTTCCTTGGAGGAGAGAGAGTGCAACGTTTCCTTTTAGCATTTTGGCGCTCACGAGGGAGACGAACTGCATTGGCTGTTTGCAAGGCTAGGAAAGAGCAGAGCCCCAGTCTTGCTGTTCATCTGCAATGACTGCCAGGGCAAGTGAGGAGCAGCAAGACAATTCCTGCCTAGCACCTTCCTTGGAGGAGAGAGAGTGCAACGTTTCATTTTGATTTTTGGAGTGCGAGAGTGAGGAAAAGTAGAGTGCCTGTTTGCAAGGCTAGGAAAGAGCAGAGCCCCAGACTTGCTGTTTATCTGAAATGACTGCCAGGGCAAGTGAGGACCAGCAAGACAATTCCTGCCTAGCACCTTCCTTGGAGGAGAAAGAGTGCAACGTTTCACTCTGATTTTTGGAGTGCGAGAGTGAGAAAAAGCAGAGTGCCTCTTTGCAAGGCTAGGAAAGAGCAGAGCCTCAGTCTTGGTGTTTATCTGCAATGACTGCCAGGGCAAGTGAGGACCATCAAGACAATTCCTGCCTAGCACCTTCCTTGGAGGAGAGAGAGTGCAACATTTCATTTTAGCATTTTGGCGCTCAAGAGGGAGACGAAATGCATTGGCTGTTTGCAAGGCTAGGAAAGAGCAGAGCCCCAGTCTTCCTGTTTATCTGCACTGGCTGCCAGGGCAAGTGAGGACCAGCAAGACAATTCCTGCCTAGCACCTTCCTTGGAGGAGAGAGAGTGCAACGTTTCATTTTAGCATTTTTACGCTCACAAGGGAGACGAACTGCATTGGCTGTTTGCAAGGCTACGAAAGAGCAGAGCCCCAGTCTTGCTGTTTATCTGAAATGACTGCCAGGGCAAGTGAGGACCAGCAAGACAATTCCTGCCTAGCACCTTCCTTGGAGGAGAGAGAGTGCAACGCTTCATTTTAGCATTTTGGCGCTCACGAGGTAGACAAACTGCATTGGCTGTTTGGAAGGCTAGGAAAGAGCAGAGCCTCAGTCTTGGTGTTTATCTGCAATGACTGCCAGGGCAAGTGAGGAGCAGCGACACAATTCCTGCCTAGCACCTTCCTTGGAGGAGAGAGAGTGCAACGTTTCATTCTGATTTTTGGAGTGCGAGAGTGAGGAAAAGTAGAGTGCCTGTTTGCAAGGTTAGGAAAGAGCAGAGCCCCAGACTTGCTGTTCATCTGAAATGACTGCCAGGGCAAGTGAGGACCAGCAAGACAATTCCTGCCTAGCACCTTCCTTGGAGGAGAGAGAGTGCAACGTTTCATTTTAGCATTTTGGCGCTCACGAGGGAGACGAACTGCATTGGCTGTTTGGAAGGCTAGGAAAGAGCAGAGCCTCAGTCTTGGTGTTTATCTGCAATGACTGCCAGGGCAAGTGAGGACCAGCAAGACAATTCCTGCCTAGCACCTTCCTTGGAGGAGAAAGAGTGCAACGTTTCATTTTACTTTTTGGAGTGCGTGAGTGAGAAAAAGCAGAGTGCCTGTTTGCAAGGCTAGGAAAGAGCAGAGCCCCAGTCTTGGTCTTTATCTGCAATGACTACCAGGGCAAATGAGTACCAGCAAGACAATTCCTGCCTAGCACCTTCCTTGGAGGAGAGAGAGTGCAACGTTTCATTTTAGCATTTTGGCGCTCACAAGGGAGACGAACTACTTTGGCTGTTTGCAAGGCTAGGAAAGAGCAGAGCCCCAGTCTTGCTGCTTATCTGCAATGACTGCCAGGGCAAGTGAGGACCAGCAAGACAATTCCTGCCTAGCACCTTCCTTGGAGGAGAGAGAGTGCAACGTTTCATTTTAGCATTTTTACGCTCACGACGGAGATGAACTGCATTGTCTGTTTGCAAGGCTAGGAAAGAGCAGAGCTCCAGTCTTGCTGTTCATCTGCAATGACTGCCAGGGCAAGTGAGGACCAGCAACACAATTCCTGCCTAGCACCTTCCTTGGAGGAGAGACAGTGCAACGTTTCCTTTTAGCATTTTGGCGCTCACGAGGGAGACGAACTGCATTGGCTGTTTGTAAGGCTAGGAAAGAGCAGAGCCCCAGTCTTGCTGCTTATCTGCAATGACTGCCAGGGCAAGTGAGGACCAGCAAGACAATTCCTGCCTAGCACCTTCCTTGGAGGAGAGAGAGTGCAACGTTTCATTTTGATTTTTGGAGTGCGAGAGTGAGGAAAAGTAGAGTGCCTGTTTGCAAGGCTAGGAAAGAGCAGAGCCCCAGTCTTGCTGTTCATCTGCAATGACTGCCAGGGCAAGTGAGGAGCAGCGAGACAATTCCTGCCTAGCACCTTCCTTGGAGGAGAGAGATTGCAACGTTTCATTTTAGCATTTTGGCGCTCACGAGGGAGACGAACTGCTTTTGCTGTTTGCAAGGCTAGGAAAGAGCAGCGCCCCAGTCTTGCTGCTTATCTGCAATGACTGCCAGGGCAAGTGAGGACCAGCAAGACAATTCCTGCCTAGCACCTTCCTTGGAGGAGAGAGAGTGCAACGTTTCATTTTGATTTTTGGAGTGCGAGAGTGAGGAAAAGTAGAGTGCCTGTTTGTAAGGCTAGGAAAGACCAGAGCCCCAGACTTGCTGTTTATCTGCAATGACTGCCAGGGCAAGTGAGGACCAGCAAGACAATTCCTGCCTAGCACCTTCCTTGGAGGAGAAAGAGTGCAACGTTTCATTCTGATTTTTGGAGTGCGAGAGTGAGAAAAAGCAGAGTGCCTGTTTGCAAGGCTAGGAAAGAGCAGAGCCCCAGTCTTGCTGCTTATCTGCAATGACTGCCAGGGCAAGTGAGGACCAGCAAGACAATTCCTGCCTAGCACCTTCCTTGGAGGAGAGAGAGTGCAACGCTTCATTTTAGCATTTTGGCGCTCACGAGGGAGACGAACTGCATTGGCTGTTTGCAAGGCTAGGAAAGAGCAGAGCCCCAGTCTTGCTGTTTATCTGCAATGACTGCCAGGGCAACTGAGGACCATCAAGACAATTCCTGCCTAGCGCCTTCCTTGGAGGAGAGAGAGTGCAACGTTTCATTTTAGCATTTTGGCGCTCACGAGGGAGACGAACTGCTTTTGCTGTTTGCAAGGCTAGGAAAGAGCAGCGCCCCAGTCTTGCTGCTTATCTGCAATGACTGCCAGGGCAAGTGAGGACCAGCAAGACAATTCCTGCCTAGCACCTTCCTTGGAGGAGAGAGAGTGCAACGTTTCATTTTGATTTTTGGAGTGCGAGAGTGAGGAAAAGTAGAGTACCTGTTTGTAAGGCTAGGAAAGAGCAGAGCCCCAGACTTGCTGTTTATCTGCAATGACTGCCAGGGCAAGTGAGGACCAGCAAGACAATTCCTGCCTAGCACCTTCCTTGGAGGAGAAAGAGTGCAACGTTTCATTCTGATTTTTGGAGTGCGAGAGTGAGAAAAAGCAGAGTGCCTCTTTGCAAGGCTAGGAAAGAGCAGAGCCCCAGTCTTCCTGTTTATCTGCACTGGCTGCCAGGGCAAGTGAGGACCAGCAAGACAATTCCTGCCTAGCATCTTCCTTGGAGGAGAGAGAGTGCAACGTTTCATTTTAGCATTTTTACGCTCACAAGGGAGACGAACTGCATTGGCTGTTTGCAAGGCTACGAAAGAGCAGAGCCCCAGTCTTGCTGTTTATCTGCAATGACTGCCAGGGCAAGTGAGGACCAGCAAGACAATTCCTGCCTAGCACCTTCCTTGGAGGAGAGAGAGTGCAACGTTTCATTTTGATTTTTGGAGTGCGAGAGTGAGGAAAAGTAGAGTGCCTGTTTGTAAGGCTAGGAAAGACCAGAGCCCCAGACTTGCTGTTTATCTGCAATGACTGCCAGGGCAAGTGAGGACCAGCAAGACAATTCCTGCCTAGCACCTTCCTTGGAGGAGAAAGAGTGCAACGTTTCATTCTGATTTTTGGAGTGCGAGAGTGAGAAAAAGCAGAGTGCCTGTTTGCAAGGCTAGGAAAGAGCAGAGCCCCAGTCTTGCTGCTTATCTGCAATGACTGCCAGGGCAAGTGAGGACCAGCAAGACAATTCCTGCCTAGCACCTTCCTTGGAGGAGAGAGAGTGCAACGCTTCATTTTAGCATTTTGGCGCTCACGAGGGAGACGAACTGCTTTTGCTGTTTGCAAGGCTAGGAAAGAGCAGCGCCCCAGTCTTGCTGCTTATCTGCAATGACTGCCAGGGCAAGTGAGGACCAGCAAGACAATTCCTGCCTAGCACCTTCCTTGGAGGAGAGAGAGTGCAACGTTTCATTTTGATTTTTGGAGTGCGAGAGTGAGGAAAAGTAGAGTGCCTGTTTGTAAGGCTAGGAAAGAGCAGAGCCCCAGACTTGCTGTTTATCTGCAATGACTGCCAGGGCAAGTGAGGACCAGCAAGACAATTCCTGCCTAGCATCTTCCTTGGAGGAGAGAGAGTGCAACGTTTCATTTTAGCATTTTTACGCTCACAAGGGAGACGAACTGCATTGGCTGTTTGCAAGGCTACGAAAGAGCAGAGCCCCAGTCTTGCTGTTTATCTGCAATGACTGCCAGGGCAAGTGAGGACCAGCAAGACAATTCCTGCCTAGCACCTTCCTTGGAGGAGAGAGAGTGCAACGTTTCATTTTAGCATTTTGGCGCTCACGAGGGAGACAAACTGCTTTGGCTGTTTGCAAGGCTAGGAAAGAACAGAGCCCCAGTCTTCCTGCTTATCTGCAATGACTGCCAGGGTAAGTGAGGACCAGCAAGATAATTCCTGCCTATCACCTTCATTGGAGGAGAAAGAGTGCAACGTTTCATTTTGATTTTTGGAGTGCGAGAGTGAGAAAAAGCAGAGTGCCTGTTTGCAAGGCTAGGAAAGAGCAGAGCCCCAGTCTTGCTGTTTATCTGCAATGACTGCCAGGGCAAGTGAGGACCAGCGAGACAATTCCTGCCTAGCACCTTCCTTGGAGGAGAGAGAGTGCAACGTTTCATTCTGATTTTTGGAGTGCGAGAGTGACGAAAATTAGAGTGCCTGTTTGCAAGGCTAGGAAAGAGCAGAGCCCCAGACTTGCTGTTCATCTGCAATGACTGCCAGGGCAAGTGAGGACCAGCAAGACAATTCCTGCCTAGCACCTTCCTTGGAGGAGAGAGAGTGCAACGTTTCATTTTAGCATTTTGGCGCTCACGAGGGAGACGAACTGCATTGGCTGTTTGCAAGGCTAGGAAAGAGCAGAGCCCCAGTCTTGCCGTTTATCTGCAATGACTGCCAGGGCAAGTGAGGAGCAGCAAGACAATTCCTGCCTAGCACCTTCCTTGGAGGAGAGAGAGTGCAACGTTTCATTTTGATTTTTGGAGTGCGAGAGTGAGGAAAAGTAGAGTGCCTGTTTGTAAGGCTAGGAAAGACCAGAGCCCCAGACTTGCTGTTTATCTGCAATGACTGCCAGGGCAAGTGAGGACCAGCAAGACAATTCCTGCCTAGCACCTTCCTTGGAGGAGAAAGAGTGCAACGTTTCATTCTGATTTTTGGAGTGCGAGAGTGAGAAAAAGCAGAGTGCCTGTTTGCAAGGCTAGGAAAGAGCAGAGCCCCAGTCTTGCTGCTTATCTGCAATGACTGCCAGGGCAAGTGAGGACCATCAAGACAATTCCTGCCTAGCACCTTCCTTGGAGGAGAGAGAGTGCAACGCTTCATTTTAGCATTTTGGCGCTCACGAGGGAGACGAACTGCATTGGCTGTTTGCAAGGCTAGGAAAGAGCAGAGCCCCAGTCTTGCTGTTCATCTGCAATGACTGCCAGGGCAAGTGAGGAGCAGCGAGACAATTCCTGCCTAGCACCTTCCTTGGAGGAGAGAGAGTGCAACGTTTCATTTTAGCATTTTGGCGCTCACGAGGGAGACGAACTGCTTTTGCTGTTTGCAAGGCTAGGAAAGAGCAGCGCCCCAGTCTTGCTGCTTATCTGCAATGACTGCCAGGGCAAGTGAGGACCAGCAAGACAATTCCTGCCTAGCACCTTCCTTGGAGGAGAGAGAGTGCAACGTTTCATTTTGATTTTTGGAGTGCGAGAGTGAGGAAAAGTAGAGTGCCTGTTTGTAAGGCTAGGAAAGAGCAGAGCCCCAGACTTGCTGTTTATCTGCAATGACTGCCAGGGCAAGTGAGGACCAGCAAGACAATTCCTGCCTAGCACCTTCCTTGGAGGAGAAAGAGTGCAACGTTTCATTCTGATTTTTGGAGTGCGAGAGTGAGAAAAAGCAGAGTGCCTCTTTGCAAGGCTAGGAAAGAGCAGAGCCCCAGTCTTCCTGTTTATCTGCACTGGCTGCCAGGGCAAGTGAGGACCAGCAAGACAATTCCTGCCTAGCATCTTCCTTGGAGGAGAGAGAGTGCAACGTTTCATTTTAGCATTTTTACGCTCAAGACGGAGATGAACTGCATTGTCTGTTTGCAAGGCTAGGAAAGAGCAGAGCTCCAGTCTTGCTGTTCATCTGCAATGACTGCCAGGGCAAGTGAGGACCAGCAACACAATTCCTGCCTAGCACCTTCCTTGGAGGAGAGACAGTGCAACGTTTCCTTTTAGCATTTTGGCGCTCACGAGGGAGACGAACTGCATTGGCTGTTTGTAAGGCTAGGAAAGAGCAGAGCCCCAGTCTTGCTGCTTATCTGCAATGACTGCCAGGGCAAGTGAGGACCAGCAAGACAATTCCTGCCTAGCACCTTCCTTGGAGGAGAGAGAGTGCAACGTTTCATTTTGATTTTTGGAGTGCGAGAGTGAGGAAAAGTAGAGTGCCTGTTTGCAAGGCTAGGAAAGAGCAGAGCCCCAGTCTTGCTGTTCATCTGCAATGACTGCCAGGGCAAGTGAGGAGCAGCGAGACAATTCCTGCCTAGCACCTTCCTTGGAGGAGAGAGATTGCAACGTTTCATTTTAGCATTTTGGCGCTCACGAGGGAGACGAACTGCATTGGATGTTTGCAAGGCTAGGAAAGAGCAGAGCCCCAGTCTTGCTGTTTATCTGCAATGACTGCCAGGGCAAGTGAGGACCATCAAGACAATTCCTGCCTAGCGCCTTCCTTGGAGGAGAGAGAGTGCAACGTTTCATTTTAGCATTTTGGCGCTCACGAGGGAGACGAACTGCTTTTGCTGTTTGCAAGGCTAGGAAAGAGCAGCGCCCCAGTCTTGCTGCTTATCTGCAATGACTGCCAGGGCAAGTGAGGACCAGCAAGACAATTCCTGCCTAGCACCTTCCTTGGAGGAGAGAGAGTGCAACGTTTCATTTTGATTTTTGGAGTGCGAGAGTGAGGAAAAGTAGAGTGCCTGTTTGTAAGGCTAGGAAAGACCAGAGCCCCAGACTTGCTGTTTATCTGCAATGACTGCCAGGGCAAGTGAGGACCAGCAAGACAATTCCTGCCTAGCACCTTCCTTGGAGGAGAAAGAGTGCAACGTTTCATTCTGATTTTTGGAGTGCGAGAGTGAGAAAAAGCAGAGTGCCTGTTTGCAAGGCTAGGAAAGAGCAGAGCCCCTGTCTTGCTGCTTATCTGCAATGACTGCCAGGGCAAGTGAGGACCAGCAAGACAATTCCTGCCTAGCACCTTCCTTGGAGGAGAGAGAGTGCAACGCTTCATTTTAGCATTTTGGCGCTCACGAGGGAGACGAACTGCATTGGCTGTTTGCAAGGCTAGGAAAGAGCAGAGCCCCAGTCTTGCTGTTTATCTGCAATGACTGCCAGGGCAAGTGAGGACCATCAAGACAATTCCTGCCTAGCGCCTTCCTTGGAGGAGAGAGAGTGCAACGTTTCATTTTAGCATTTTGGCGCTCACGAGGGAGACGAACTGCTTTTGCTGTTTGCAAGGCTAGGAAAGAGCAGCGCCCCAGTCTTGCTGCTTATCTGCAATGACTGCCAGGGCAAGTGAGGACCAGCAAGACAATTCCTGCCTAGCACCTTCCTTGGAGGAGAGAGAGTGCAACGTTTCATTTTGATTTTTGGAGTGCGAGAGTGAGGAAAAGTAGAGTGCCTGTTTGTAAGGCTAGGAAAGAGCAGAGCCCCAGACTTGCTGTTTATCTGCAATGACTGCCAGGGCAAGTGAGGACCAGCAAGACAATTCCTGCCTAGCACCTTCCTTGGAGGAGAAAGAGTGCAACGTTTCATTCTGATTTTTGGAGTGCGAGAGTGAGAAAAAGCAGAGTGCCTCTTTGCAAGGCTAGGAAAGAGCAGAGCCCCAGTCTTCCTGTTTATCTGCACTGGCTGCCAGGGCAAGTGAGGACCAGCAAGACAATTCCTGCCTAGCATCTTCCTTGGAGGAGAGAGAGTGCAACGTTTCATTTTAGCATTTTTACGCTCACAAGGGAGAAGAACTGCATTGGCTGTTTGCAAGGCTACGAAAGAGCAGAGCCCCAGTCTTGCTGTTTATCTGCAATGACTGCCAGGGCAAGTGAGGACCAGCAAGACAATTCCTGCCTAGCACCTTCCTTGGAGGAGAGAGAGTGCAACGTTTCATTTTAGCATTTTGGCGCTCACGAGGGAGACAAACTGCTTTGGCTGTTTGCAAGGCTAGGAAAGAACAGAGCCCCAGTCTTCCTGCTTATCTGCAATGACTGCCAGGGTAAGTGAGGACCAGCAAGATAATTCCTGCCTATCACCTTCATTGGAGGAGAAAGAGTGCAACGTTTCATTTTGATTTTTGGAGTGCGAGAGTGAGAAAAAGCAGAGTGCCTTTTTGCAAGGCTAGG
Source organism: Phaethon aethereus (assembly GCF_964289735.1). Taxonomy (NCBI): domain Eukaryota; kingdom Metazoa; phylum Chordata; class Aves; order Phaethontiformes; family Phaethontidae; genus Phaethon; species Phaethon aethereus. The sequence continues at coordinate 61,781 of NW_028114145.1, read as the reverse complement.
AAAGAGCAGAGCCCCAGTCTTGCTGTTTATCTGCAATGACTGCCAGGGCAAGTGAGGACCAGCGAGACAATTCCTGCCTAGCACCTTCCTTGGAGGAGAGAGAGTGCAACGTTTCATTCTGATTTTTGGAGTGCGAGAGTGAGGAAAAGTAGAGTGCCTGTTTGCAAGGCTAGGAAAGAGCAGAGCCCCAGACTTGCTGTTCATCTGCAATGACTACCAGGGCAAGTGAGGACCAGCAAGACAATTCCTGCCTAGCACCTTCCTTGGAGGAGAGAGAGTGCAACGTTTCATTTTAGCATTTTGGCGCTCATGAGGGAGACGAACTGCATTGGCTGTTTGCAAGGCTAGGAAAGAGCAGAGCCCCAGTCTTGCCGTTTATCTGCAATGACTGCCAGGGCAAGTGAGGAGCAGCAAGACAATTCCTGCCTAGCACCTTCCTTGGAGGAGAGAGAGTGCAACGTTTCATTTTGATTTTTGGAGTGCGAGAGTGAGGAAAAGTAGAGTGCCTGTTTGCAAGGCTAGGAAAGACCAGAGCCCCAGACTTGCTGTTTATCTGAAATGACTGCCAGGGCAAGTGAGGACCAGCAAGACAATTCCTGCCTAGCACCTTCCTTGGAGGAGAAAGAGTGCAACGTTTCATTCTGATTTTTGGAGTGCGAGAGTGAGAAAAAACAGAGTGCCTCTTTGCAAGGCTAGGAAAGAGCAGAGCCTCAGTCTTGGTGTTTATCTGCAATGACTGCCAGGGCAAGTGAGGACCATCAAGACAATTCCTGCCTAGCACCTTCCTTGGAGGAGAGAGAGTGCAACATTTCATTTTAGCATTTTGGCGCTCACGAGGGAGACGAACTGCATTGGCTGTTTGCAAGGCTACGAAAGAGCAGAGCCCCAGTCTTGCTGTTTATCTGCAATGACTGCCAGGGCAAGTGAGGACCATCAAGACAATTCCTGCCTAGCGCCTTCCTTGGAGGAGAGAGAGTGCAACGTTTCATTTTAGCATTTTGGCGCTCACGAGGGAGACGAACTGCTTTTGCTGTTTGCAAGGCTAGGAAAGAGCAGCGCCCCAGTCTTGCTGCTTATCTGCAATGACTGCCAGGGCAAGTGAGGACCAGCAAGACAATTCCTGCCTAGCACCTTCCTTGGAGGAGAGAGAGTGCAACGTTTCATTTTGATTTTTGGAGTGCGAGAGTGAGGAAAAGTAGAGTGCCTGTTTGTAAGGCTAGGAAAGACCAGAGCCCCAGACTTGCTGTTTATCTGCAATGACTGCCAGGGCAAGTGAGGACCAGCAAGACAATTCCTGCCTAGCACCTTCCTTGGAGGAGAAAGAGTGCAACGTTTCATTCTGATTTTTGGAGTGCGAGAGTGAGAAAAAGCAGAGTGCCTCTTTGCAAGGCTAGGAAAGAGCAGAGCCCCAGTCTTCCTGTTTATCTGCACTGGCTGCCAGGGCAAGTGAGGACCAGCAAGACAATTCCTGCCTAGCATCTTCCTTGGAGGAGAGAGAGTGCAACGTTTCATTTTAGCATTTTTACGCTCACAAGGGAGAAGAACTGCATTGGCTGTTTGCAAGGCTACGAAAGAGCAGAGCCCCAGTCTTGCTGTTTATCTGCAATGACTGCCAGGGCAAGTGAGGACCAGCAAGACAATTCCTGCCTAGCACCTTCCTTGGAGGAGAGAGAGTGCAACGTTTCATTTTAGCATTTTGGCGCTCACGAGGGAGACAAACTGCTTTGGCTGTTTGCAAGGCTAGGAAAGAACAGAGCCCCAGTCTTCCTGCTTATCTGCAATGACTGCCAGGGTAAGTGAGGACCAGCAAGATAATTCCTGCCTATCACCTTCATTGGAGGAGAAAGAGTGCAACGTTTCATTTTGATTTTTGGAGTGCGAGAGTGAGAAAAAGCAGAGTGCCTTTTTGCAAGGCTAGGAAAGAGCAGAGCCCCAGTCTTGCTGTTTATCTGCAATGACTGCCAGGGCAAGTGAGGACCAGCGAGACAATTCCTGCCTAGCACCTTCCTTGGAGGAGAGAGAGTGCAACGTTTCATTCTGATTTTTGGAGTGCGAGAGTGAGGAAAAGTAGAGTGCCTGTTTGCAAGGCTAGGAAAGAGCAGAGCCCCAGACTTGCTGTTCATCTGCAATGACTACCAGGGCAAGTGAGGACCAGCAAGACAATTCCTGCCTAGCACCTTCCTTGGAGGAGAGAGAGTGCAACGTTTCATTTTAGCATTTTGGCGCTCATGAGGGAGACGAACTGCATTGGCTGTTTGCAAGGCTAGGAAAGAGCAGAGCCCCAGTCTTGCCGTTTATCTGCAATGACTGCCAGGGCAAGTGAGGAGCAGCAAGACAATTCCTGCCTAGCACCTTCCTTGGAGGAGAGAGAGTGCAACGTTTCATTTTGATTTTTGGAGTGCGAGAGTGAGGAAAAGTAGAGTGCCTGTTTGCAAGGCTAGGAAAGAGCAGAGCCCCAGTCTTGCTGTTTATCTGCAATGACTGCCAGGGCAAGTGAGGACCAGCAAGACAATTCCTGCCTAGCACCTTCCTTGGAGGAGAAAGAGTGCAACGTTTCATTCTGATTTTTGGAGTGCGAGAGTGAGAAAAAACAGAGTGCCTCTTTGCAAGGCTAGGAAAGAGCAGAGCCTCAGTCTTGGTGTTTATCTGCAATGACTGCCAGGGCAAGTGAGGACCATCAAGACAATTCCTGCCTAGCACCTTCCTTGGAGGAGAGAGAGTGCAACATTTCATTTTAGCATTTTGGCGCTCACGAGGGAGACGAACTGCATTGGCTGTTTGCAAGGCTACGAAAGAGCAGAGCCCCAGTATTGCTGTTTATCTGAAATGACTGCCAGGGCAAGTGAGGACCAGCAAGACAATTCCTACCTAGCACCTTCCTTGGAGGAGAGAGAGTGCAACGTTTCATTTTAGCATTTTGGCGCTCACGAGGGAGACGAACTGCATTGGCTGTTTGGAAGGCTAGGAAAGAGCAGAGCCTCAGTCTTGGTGTTTATCTGCAATGACTGCCAGGGCAAGTGAGGACCAGCAAGACAATTCCTGCCTAGCACCTTCCTTGGAGGAGAAAGAGTGCAACGTTTCATTTTGCTTTTTGGAGTGCGTGAGTGAGAAAAAGCAGAGTGCCTGTTTGCAAGGCTAGGAAAGAGGAGAGCCCCAGTCTTGGTCTTTATCTGCAATGACTACCAGGGCAAATGAGTACCAGCAAGACAATTCCTGCCTAGCACCTTCCTTGGAGGAGAGAGAGTGCAACGTTTCATTTTAGCATTTTGGCGCTCACAAGGGAGACGAACTACTTTGGCTGTTTGCAAGGCTAGGAAAGAGCAGAGCCCCAGTCTTGCTGTTTATCTGCAATGACTGCCAGGGCAAGTGAGGGCCAGCAAGACAATTCCTGCCTAGCACCTTCCTTGGAGGAGAAAGAGTGCACCGTTTCATTTTGCTTTTTGGAGTGCGAGAGTGAGAAAAAGCAGAGTGCCTGTTTGCAAGGCTAGGAAAGAGCAGAGCCCCAGTCTTGCTGTTTATCTGCAATGACTGCCAGGGCAAGTGAGGACCAGCAAGACAATTCCTGCCTAGCACCTTCCTTGGAGGAGAGAGAGTGCAACGTTTCATTTTAGCATTTTGGCCCTCACGAGCGAGACAAACTGCTTTGGCTGTTTGCAAGGCTAGGAAAGAGCAGAGCCCGAGTCTTGCTGTTTATCTGCAATGACTGCCAGGGCAAGTGAGGACCAGCAAGACAATTCCTGCCTAGCACCTTCCTTTTAGGAGAGAGAGTGCAACGTTTCATTTTAGCATTTTGGCGCTCACGAGGGAGACAAATTGCTTTGGCTGTTTGCAAGGCTAGGAAAGAGCAGAGCCCGAGTCTTGCTGTTTATCTGCAATGACTGCCAGGGCAAGTGAGGACCAGCAAGACAATTCCTGCCTAGCACCTTCCTTGGAGGAGAGAGAGTGCAACGTTTCATTTTAGCATTTTGGCGCTCACGAGCGAGACAAACTGCTTTGGCTGTTTGCAAGGCTAGGAAAGAGCAGAGCCCGAGTCTTGCTGTTTATCTGCAATGACTGCCAGGGCAAGTGAGGACCAGCAAGACAATTCCTGCCTAGCACCTTCCTTGGAGGAGAGAGAGTGCAACGTTTCATTTTAGCATTTCGGCGCTCACGAGGGAGACACACTGCATTGGCTGTTTGCAAGGCTAGGAAAGAGCAGAGCCCCAGTCTTGCTGCTTATCTGCAATGACTGCCAGGGCAAGTGAGGACCAGCAAGACAATTCCTGCCTAGCACCTTCCTTGGAGGAGAGAGAGTGCAACGCTTCATTTTGCTTTTTGGAGTGCGTGAGTGAGAAAAAGCAGAGTGCCTGTTTGCAAGGCTAGGAAAGAGCAGAGCCCCAGTCTTGCTGTTTATCTGCACTGGCTGCCAGGGCAAGTGAGGACCAGCAAGACAATTCCTGCCTAGCACCTTCCTTGGAGGAGAGAGAGTGCAACGTTTCATTTTAGCATTTTTACGCTCACGACGGAGATGAACTGCATTGTCTGTTTGCAAGGCTAGGAAAGAGCAGAGCCCGAGTCTTGCTGTTTATCTGCAATGACTGCCAGGGCAAGTGAGGACCAGCAACACAATTGCTGCCTAGCACCTTCCTTGGAGGAGAGAGAGTGCAACGTTTCCTTTTAGCATTTTTACGCTCACGAGGGAGACGAACTGCATTGGCTGTTTGCAAGGCTAGGAAAGAGCAGAGCCCCAGTCTTGCTGTTTATCTGCAATGACTGCCAGGGCAAGTGAGGACCATCAAGACAATTCCTACCTAGCGCCTTCCTTGGAGGAGAGCGAGTGCAACGTTTCATTTTAGCATTTTGGCGCTCACGAGGGAGACGAACTGCTTTTGCTGTTTGCAAGGCTAGGAAAGAGCAGCACCCCAGTCTTGCTGCTTATCTGCAATGACTGCCAGGGCAAGTGAGGACCAGCAAGACAATTCCTGCCTAGCACCTTCCTTGGAGGAGAGAGAGTGCAACGTTTCATTTAGATTTTTGGAGTGCGAGAGTGAGGAAAACTAGAGCGCCTGTTTGTAAGGCAAGGAAAGAGCAGAGCCCCAGACTTGCTGTTTATCTGAAATGACTGCCAGGGCAAGTGAGGACCAGCAAGACAATTCCTGCCTAGCACCTTCCTTGGAGGAGAAAGAGTGCAACGTTTCATTCTGATTTTTGGAGTGCGAGAGTGAGAAAAAGCAGAGTGCCTGTTTGCAAGGCTAGGAAAGAGCAGAGCCCCAGTCTTGCTGTTTATCTGCAATGACTGCCAGGGCAAGTGAGGACCAGCAACACAATTCCTGCCTAGCACCTTCCTTGGAGGAGAGAGAGTGCAACGTTTCCTTTTAGCATTTTTACGCTCACGAGGGAGACGAACTGCATTGGCTGTTTGCAAGACTAGGAAAGAGCAGAGCCCCAGTCTTGCTGTTTATCTGCAATGACTGCCAGGGCAAGTGAGGACCATCAAGAAAATTCCTGCCTAGCACCTTCCTTGGAGGAGAGAGAGTGCAACGTTTCATTTTAGCATTTTGGCGCTCACTAGGGAGACGAAATGCTTTGGCTGTTTGCAAGGCTAGGAAAGAGCAGAGCCCCAGTCTTGCTGCTTATCTGCAATGACTGCCAGGGCAAGTGAGGACCAGCAAGACAATTCCTGCCTAGCACCTTCCTTGGAGGAGAGAGAGTGCAACGTTTCATTTAGATTTTTGGAGTGCGAGAGTGAGGAAAACTAGAGCGCCTGTTTGTAAGGCAAGGAAAGAGCAGAGCCCCAGACTTGCTGTTTATCTGAAATGACTGCCAGGGCAAGTGAGGACCAGCAAGACAATTCCTGCCTAGCACCTTCCTTGGAGGAGAAAGAGTGCAACGTTTCATTCTGATTTTTGGAGTGCGAGAGTGAGAAAAAGCAGAGTGCCTGTTTGCAAGGCTAGGAAAGAGCAGAGCCCCAGTCTTGCTGTTTATCTGCAATGACTGCCAGGGCAAGTGAGGACCAGCAACACAATTCCTGCCTAGCACCTTCCTTGGAGGAGAGAGAGTGCAACGTTTCCTTTTAGCATTTTTACGCTCACGAGGGAGACGAACTGCATTGGCTGTTTGCAAGACTAGGAAAGAGCAGAGCCCCAGTCTTGCTGTTTATCTGCAATGACTGCCAGGGCAAGTGAGGACCATCAAGAAAATTCCTGCCTAGCACCTTCCTTGGAGGAGAGAGAGTGCAACGTTTCATTTTAGCATTTTGGCGCTCACTAGGGAGACGAAATGCTTTGGCTGTTTGCAAGGCTAGGAAAGAGCAGAGCCCCAGTCTTGCTGCTTATCTGCAATGACTGCCAGGGCAAGTGAGGACCAGCAAGACAATTCCTGCCTATCACCTTCCTTGGAGGAGAAAGAGTGCAACGTTTCATTTTGATTTTTGGAGTGCGAGAGTGAGAAAAAGCAGAGTGCCTGTTTGCAAGGCTAGGAAAGACCAGAGCCCCAGTCTTGCTGTTCATCTGCAATGACTGCCAGGGCAAGTGAGGAGCAGCGAGACAATTCCTGCCTAGCACCTTCCTTGGAGGAGAGAGAGTGCAACGTTTCATTTTAGCATTTTGGCGCTCACAAGGGAGACGAACTGCATTGGCTGTTTGCAAGGCTAGGAAAGAGCAGAGCCCCAGTCTTGCTGTTTATCTGCAATGACTGCCAGGGCAAGTGAGGACCAGCAAGACAATTCCTGTCTAGCACCTTCCTTGGAGGGGAGAGAGTGCAACGTTTCATTTTAGCATTTTGGCGCTCACGAGGGAGACGAAATGAATTGGCTGTTTGCAAGGCTAGGAAAGAGCAGAGCCCCAGTCTTGCTGCTTATCTGCAATGACTGCCAGGGCAAGTGAGGACCAGCAAGACAATTCCTGCCTAGCACCTTCCTTGGAGGAGAGAGAGTGCAACGTTTCATTTTGCTTTTTGGAGTGCGTGAGTGAGAAAAAGCAGAGTGCTTGTTTGCAAGGCTAGGAAAGAGCAGAGCCCCAGTCTTGCTGTTTATCTGCACTGGCTGCCAGGGCAAGTGAGGACCAGCAAGACAATTCCTGCCTAGCACCTTCCTTGGAGGAGAGAGTGTGCAACGTTTCATTTTAGCATTTTTACGCTCACGACGAAGATGAACTGCATTGTCTGTTTGCAAGGCTAGGAAAGAGCAGAGCCCCAGTCTTGCTGTTTATCTGCAATGACTGCCAGGGCAAGTGAGGACCAGCAAGACAATTCCTGCCTAGCACCTTCCTTGGAGGAGAGAGAGTGCAACGTTTCATTTTAGCATTTTTACGCTCACGAGGGAGACGAACTGCATTGGCTGTTTGCAAGGCTAGGAAAGAGCAGAGCCCCAGTCTTGCTGTTTATCTGCAATGACTGCCAGGGCAAGTGAGGACCAGCAAGACAATTCCTGCCTAGCACCTTCCTTGGAGGAGAGAGAGTGCAACGTTTCATTTTAGCATTTTGGCGCTCACGAGGGAGACAAACTGCATTGGCTGTTTGGAAGGCTAGGAAAGAGCAGAGCCTCAGTCTTGGTGTTTATCTGCAATGACTACCAGGGCAAATGAGTACCAGCAAGACAATTCCTGCCTAGCACCTTCCTTGGAGGAGAGAGAGTGCAACGTTTCATTTTAGCATTTTGGCGCTCACGAGGGAGACGAAATGCATTGGCTGTTTGCAAGGCTAGGAAAGAGCAGAGCCCCAGTCTTGCTGTTTATCTGCAATGACTGCCAGGGCAAGGGAGGACCATCAAGACAATTCCTGCCTAGCGCCTTCCTTGGAGGAGAGAGAGTGCAACGTTTCATTTTAGCATTTTGGCGCTCACGAGGGAGACGAACTGCTTTTGCTGTTTGCAAGGCTAGGAAAGAGCAGCGCCCCAGTCTTGCTGCTTATCTGCAATTACTGCCAGGGCAAGTGAGGACCAGCAAGACAATTCCTGCCTAGCACCTTCCTTGGAGGAGAGAGAGTGCAACGTTTCATTTAGATTTTTGGAGTGCGAGAGTGAGGAAAAGTAGAGTGCCTGTTTGTAAGGCTAGGAAAGAGCAGAGCCCCAGACTTGCTGGTTATCTGAAATGACTGCCAGGGCAAGTGAGGACCAGCAAGACAATTCCTGCCTAGCACCTTCCTTGGAGGAGAAAGAGTGCAACGTTTCATTCTGATTTTAGGAGTGCGAGAGTGAGAAAAAGCAGAGCGCCTTTTTGCAAGGCTAGGAAAGAGCAGAGCCCGAGTCTTGCTGTTTATCTGCAATGACTGCCAGGGCAAGTGAGGACCAGCAAGACAATTCCTGCCTAGCACCTTCCTTGGAGGAGAGAGAGTGCAACGTTTCATTTTAGCATTTTGGCGCTCACGAGGGAGACGAACTGCATTGGCTGTTTGCAAGGCTAGGAAAGAGCAGAGCCCCAGTCTTGCTGCTTATCTGCAATGACTGCCAGGGTAAGTGAGGACCAGCAAGACAATTCCTGCCTATCACCTTCCTTGGAGGAGAGAGAGTGCAACGTTTCATTTTGCTTTTTGGAGTGCGTGAGTGAGAAAAAGCAGAGTGCCTGTTTGCAAGGCTAGGAAAGAGCAGAGCCCCAGTCTTGCTGTTTATCTGCACTGGCTGCCAGGGCAAGTGAGGACCAGCAAGACAATTCCTGCCTAGCACCTGCCTTGGAGGAGAGAGAGTGCAACGTTTCATTTTAGCATTTTTACGCTCACGACGGAGATGAACTGCATTGTCTGTTTGCAAGGCTAGGAAAGTGCAGAGCCCCAGTCTTGCTGTTTATCTGCAATGACTGCCAGGGCAAGTGAGGACCAGCAACACAATTCCTGCCTAGCACCTTCCTTGGAGGAGAGAGAGTGCAACGTTTCATTTTAGCATTTTTACGCTCACGAGGGAGACGAACTGCATTGGCTGTTTGGAAGGCTAGGAAAGAGCAGAGCCTCAGTCTTGGTGTTTATCTGCAATGACTACCAGGGCAAATGAGTACCAGCAAGACAATTCCTGCCTAGCACCTTCCTTGGAGGAGAGAGAGTGCAACGTTTCATTTTAGCATTTTGGCGCTCACGAGGGAGACGAAATGCATTGGCTGTTTGCAAGACTAGGAAAGAGCAGAGCCCCAGTCTTGCTGTTTATCTGCAATGGCTGCCAGGGCAAGTGAGGACCATCAAGACAATTCCTGCCTAGCGCCTTCCTTGGAGGAGAGAGAGTGCAACGTTTAATTTTAGCATTTTGGCGCTCACGAGGGAGACGAAATGCATTGGCTGTTTGCAAGGCTAGGAAAGAGCAGCGCCCCAGTCTTGCTGCTTATCTGCAATGACTGCCAGGGCAAGTGAGGACCAGCAAGACAATTCCTGCCTAGCACCTTCCTTGGAGGAGAGAGAGTGCAACGTTTCATTTAGATTTTTGGAGTGCGAGAGTGAGAAAAAGCAGAGTGCCTGTTTGCAAGGCTAGGAAAGAGCAGAGCCCCAGTCTTGCTGTTTATCTGCAATGACTGCCAGGGCAAGTGAGGACCAGCAAGACAATTCCTGCCTAGCACCTTCCTTGGAGGAGAGAGAGTGCAACGTTTCATTTTAGCATTTTGGCGCTCACGAGGGAGACGAACTGCATTGGCTGTTTGCAAGGCTAGGAAAGAGCAGAGCCCCAGACTTGCTGCTTATCTGCAATGACTGCCAGGGTAAGTGAGGACCAGCAAGACAATTCCTGCCTATCACCTTCCTTGGAGGAGAAAGAGTGCAACGTTTCATTTTGATTTTTGGAGTGCGAGAGTGAGAAAAAGCAGAGTGCCTGTTTGCAAGGCTAGGAAAGAGCAGAGCCCCAGTCTTGCTGTTCATCTGCAATGACTGCCAGGGCAAGTGAGGAGCAGCGAGACAATTCCTGCCTAGCACCTTCCTTGGAGGAGAGAGAGTGCAACGCTTCATTTTAGCATTTTGGCGCTCACGAGGGAGACGAACTGCATTGGCTGTTTGCAAGGCTAGGAAAGAGCAGAGCCCCAGTCTTGCTGTTTATCTGCAATGACTGCCAGGGCAAGTGAGGACCATCAAGACAATTCCTGCCTAGCGCCTTCCTTGGAGGAGAGAGAGTGCAACGTTTCATTTTAGCATTTTGGCGCTCACGAGGGAGACGAACTGCTTTTGCTGTTTGCAAGGCTAGGAAAGAGCAGCGCCCCAGTCTTGCTGCTTATCTGCAATGACTGCCAGGGCAAGTGAGGACCAGCAAGACAATTCCTGACTAGCACCTTCCTTGGAGGAGACAGAGTGCAACGTTTCATTTTGATTTTTGGAGTGCGAGAGTGAGGAAAAGTAGAGTGCCTGTTTGTAAGGCTAGGAAAGAGCAGAGCCCCAGACTTGCTGTTTATCTGAAATAACTGCCAGGGCAAGTGAGGACCAGCAAGACAATTCCTGCCTAGCACCTTCCTTGGAGGAGAGAGAGTGCAACGTTTCATTCTGATTTTTGGAGTGCGAGAGTGAGAAAAAGCAGAGTGCCTGTTTGCAAGGCTAGGAAAGAGCAGAGCCCCAGTCTTGCTGTTTATCTGCAATGACTGCCAGGGCAAGTGAGGAGCAGCAAGACAATTCCTGCCTAGCACCTTCCTTGGAGGAGAGAGAGTCCAACGTTTCATTTTAGAATTTTGGCGCTCACTAGGGAGACGAAATGCGTTGGCTGTTTGCAAGTCTAGGAAAGAGCAGAGCCCCAGTCTTGCTGTTTATCTGCACTGGCTGCCAGGGCAAGTGAGGGCCAGCAACACAATTCCTGCCTAGCACCTTCCTTGGAGGAGAGAGAGTGCAACGTTTCATTTTAGCATTTTTACGCTCACGACGGAGATGAACAGCATTGTCTGTTTGCAAGGCTAGGAAAGAGCAGAGCCCCAGTCTTGCTGTTTATCTGCAATGACTGCCAGGGCAAGTGAGGACCAGCAAGACAATTCCTGCCTAGCACCTTCCTTGGAGGAGAGAGAGTGCAACGTTTCATTTTAGCATTTTGGCGCTCACGAGGGAGACGAACTGCATTGGCTGTTTGGAAGGCTAGGAAAGAGCAGAGCCTCAGTCTTGGTGTTTATCTGCAATGACTACCAGGGCAAATGAGTACCAGCAAGACAATTCCTGCCTAGCACCTTCCTTGGAGGAGAGAGAGTGCAACGTTTCATTTTAGCATTTTGGCGCTCACGAGGGGGACGAACTACTTTGGCTGTTTGCAAGGCTAGGAAAGAGCAGAGCCCCAGTCTTGCTGTTTATCTGCAATGACTGCCAGGGCAAGTGAGGACCAGCAAGACAATTCCTGTCTAACACCTTCCTTGGAGGAGAGAGAGTGCAACGTTTCATTTTAGCATTTTGGCGCTCACGAGGGAGACGAATTGCTTTGGCTGTTTGCAAGGCTAGGAAAGAGCAGAGCCCCAGTCTTGCTGCTTATCTGCAATGACTGCCAGGGCAAGTGAGGGCCAGCAAGACAATTCCTGCCTAGCACCTTCCTTGGAGGAGAGAGAGTGCAACGTTTCATTTTAGCATTTTGGCGCTCACGAGGGAGACGAAATGAATTGGCTGTTTGCAAGGCTAGGAAAGAGCAGCGCCCCAGTCTTGCTGCTTATCTGCAATGACTGCCAGGGCAAGTGAGGAGCAGCAAGACAATTCCTGCCTAGCACCTTCCTTGGAGGAGAGAGAGTGCAACGTTTCATTTTGATTTTTGGAGTGCAAGAGTGAGGAAAAGTAGAGTGCCTGTTTGCAAGGCTAGGAAAGAGCAGAGCCCCAGACTTGCTGTTTATCTGCAATGACTGCCAGGGCAAGTGAGGACCAGCAAGACAATTCCTGCCTAGCACCTTCCTTGGAGGAGAGAGAGTGCAACGTTTCATTTTAGCATTTTGGCGCTCACGAGGGAGACGAACTGCATTGGCTGTTTGCAAGGCTAGGAAAGAGCAGAGCCCCAGTCTTGCTGCTTCTCTGCAATGACTGCCAGGGCAAGTGAGGACCAGCAAGACAATTCCTGCCTAGCACCTTCCTTGGAGGAGAGAGAGTGCAACGTTTCATTTTAGCATTTTTACGCTCACGACGGAGATGAACTGCATTGTCTGTTTGCAAGGCTAGGAAAGAGCAGAGCCCCAGTCTTGCTGTTTATCTGCAATGACTGCCAGGGCAAGTGAGGACCAGCAAGACAATTCCTGCCTAGCATCTTCCTTGGAGGAGAGAGAGTGCAACGTTTCCTTTTAGCATTTTGGCGCTCACGAGGGAGACGAACTGCATTGGCTGTTTGCAAGGCTAGGAAAGAGCAGAGCCCCAGTCTTGCTGTTCATCTGCAATGACTGCCAGGGCAAGTGAGGACCAGCAAGACAATTCCTGCCTAGCACCTTCCTTGGAGGAGAGAGAGTGCAACGTTTCATTTTAGCATTTTGGCGCTCACGAGGGAGACGAACTGCATTGGCTGTTTGCAAGGCTAGGAAAGAGCAGAGCCCCAGTCTTGCTGCTTATCTGCAATGACTGCCAGGGTAAGTGAGGACCAGCAAGACAATTCCTGCCTATCACCTTCCTTGGAGGAGAGAGAGTGCAACGTTTCATTTTGCTTTTTGGAGTGCGTGAGTGAGAAAAAGCAGAGTGCCTGTTTGCAAGGCTAGGAAAGAGCAGAGCCCCAGTCTTGCTGTTTATCTGCACTGGCTGCCAGGGCAAGTGAGGACCAGCAAGACAATTCCTGCCTAGCACCTGCCTTGGAGGAGAGAGAGTGCAACGTTTCATTTTAGCATTTTTACGCTCACGACGGAGATGAACTGCATTGTCTGTTTGCAAGGCTAGGAAAGTGCAGAGCCCCAGTCTTGCTGTTTATCTGCAATGACTGCCAGGGCAAGTGAGGACCAGCAACACAATTCCTGCCTAGCACCTTCCTTGGAGGAGAGAGAGTGCAACGTTTCATTTTAGCATTTTTACGCTCACGAGGGAGACGAACTGCATTGGCTGTTTGGAAGGCTAGGAAAGAGCAGAGCCTCAGTCTTGGTGTTTATCTGCAATGACTACCAGGGCAAATGAGTACCAGCAAGACAATTCCTGCCTAGCACCTTCCTTGGAGGAGAGAGAGTGCAACGTTTCATTTTAGCATTTTGGCGCTCACGAGGGAGACGAAATGCATTGGCTGTTTGCAAGACTAGGAAAGAGCAGAGCCCCAGTCTTGCTGTTTATCTGCAATGGCTGCCAGGGCAAGTGAGGACCATCAAGACAATTCCTGCCTAGCGCCTTCCTTGGAGGAGAGAGAGTGCAACGTTTAATTTTAGCATTTTGGCGCTCACGAGGGAGACGAAATGCATTGGCTGTTTGCAAGGCTAGGAAAGAGCAGCGCCCCAGTCTTGCTGCTTATCTGCAATGACTGCCAGGGCAAGTGAGGACCAGCAAGACAATTCCTGCCTAGCACCTTCCTTGGAGGAGAGAGAGTGCAACGTTTCATTTAGATTTTTGGAGTGCGAGAGTGAGAAAAAGCAGAGTGCCTGTTTGCAAGGCTAGGAAAGAGCAGAGCCCCAGTCTTGCTGTTTATCTGCAATGACTGCCAGGGCAAGTGAGGACCAGCAAGACAATTCCTGCCTAGCACCTTCCTTGGAGGAGAGAGAGTGCAACGTTTCATTTTAGCATTTTGGCGCTCACGAGGGAGACGAACTGCATTGGCTGTTTGCAAGGCTAGGAAAGAGCAGAGCCCCAGACTTGCTGCTTATCTGCAATGACTGCCAGGGTAAGTGAGGACCAGCAAGACAATTCCTGCCTATCACCTTCCTTGGAGGAGAAAGAGTGCAACGTTTCATTTTGATTTTTGGAGTGCGAGAGTGAGAAAAAGCAGAGTGCCTGTTTGCAAGGCTAGGAAAGAGCAGAGCCCCAGTCTTGCTGTTCATCTGCAATGACTGCCAGGGCAAGTGAGGAGCAGCGAGACAATTCCTGCCTAGCACCTTCCTTGGAGGAGAGAGAGTGCAACGCTTCATTTTAGCATTTTGGCGCTCACGAGGGAGACGAACTGCATTGGCTGTTTGCAAGGCTAGGAAAGAGCAGAGCCCCAGTCTTGCTGTTTATCTGCAATGACTGCCAGGGCAAGTGAGGACCATCAAGACAATTCCTGCCTAGCGCCTTCCTTGGAGGAGAGAGAGTGCAACGTTTCATTTTAGCATTTTGGCGCTCACGAGGGAGACGAACTGCTTTTGCTGTTTGCAAGGCTAGGAAAGAGCAGCGCCCCAGTCTTGCTGCTTATCTGCAATGACTGCCAGGGCAAGTGAGGACCAGCAAGACAATTCCTGACTAGCACCTTCCTTGGAGGAGACAGAGTGCAACGTTTCATTTTGATTTTTGGAGTGCGAGAGTGAGGAAAAGTAGAGTGCCTGTTTGTAAGGCTAGGAAAGAGCAGAGCCCCAGACTTGCTGTTTATCTGAAATAACTGCCAGGGCAAGTGAGGACCAGCAAGACAATTCCTGCCTAGCACCTTCCTTGGAGGAGAGAGAGTGCAACGTTTCATTCTGATTTTTGGAGTGCGAGAGTGAGAAAAAGCAGAGTGCCTGTTTGCAAGGCTAGGAAAGAGCAGAGCCCCAGTCTTGCTGTTTATCTGCAATGACTGCCAGGGCAAGTGAGGAGCAGCAAGACAATTCCTGCCTAGCACCTTCCTTGGAGGAGAGAGAGTCCAACGTTTCATTTTAGAATTTTGGCGCTCACTAGGGAGACGAAATGCGTTGGCTGTTTGCAAGTCTAGGAAAGAGCAGAGCCCCAGTCTTGCTGTTTATCTGCACTGGCTGCCAGGGCAAGTGAGGGCCAGCAACACAATTCCTGCCTAGCACCTTCCTTGGAGGAGAGAGAGTGCAACGTTTCATTTTAGCATTTTTACGCTCACGACGGAGATGAACAGCATTGTCTGTTTGCAAGGCTAGGAAAGAGCAGAGCCCCAGTCTTGCTGTTTATCTGCAATGACTGCCAGGGCAAGTGAGGACCAGCAAGACAATTCCTGCCTAGCACCTTCCTTGGAGGAGAGAGAGTGCAACGTTTCATTTTAGCATTTTGGCGCTCACGAGGGAGACGAACTGCATTGGCTGTTTGGAAGGCTAGGAAAGAGCAGAGCCTCAGTCTTGGTGTTTATCTGCAATGACTACCAGGGCAAATGAGTACCAGCAAGACAATTCCTGCCTAGCACCTTCCTTGGAGGAGAGAGAGTGCAACGTTTCATTTTAGCATTTTGGCGCTCACGAGGGGGACGAACTACTTTGGCTGTTTGCAAGGCTAGGAAAGAGCAGAGCCCCAGTCTTGCTGTTTATCTGCAATGACTGCCAGGGCAAGTGAGGACCAGCAAGACAATTCCTGTCTAACACCTTCCTTGGAGGAGAGAGAGTGCAACGTTTCATTTTAGCATTTTGGCGCTCACGAGGGAGACGAATTGCTTTGGCTGTTTGCAAGGCTAGGAAAGAGCAGAGCCCCAGTCTTGCTGCTTATCTGCAATGACTGCCAGGGCAAGTGAGGGCCAGCAAGACAATTCCTGCCTAGCACCTTCCTTGGAGGAGAGAGAGTGCAACGTTTCATTTTAGCATTTTGGCGCTCACGAGGGAGACGAAATGAATTGGCTGTTTGCAAGGCTAGGAAAG
Source organism: Phaethon aethereus (assembly GCF_964289735.1). Taxonomy (NCBI): domain Eukaryota; kingdom Metazoa; phylum Chordata; class Aves; order Phaethontiformes; family Phaethontidae; genus Phaethon; species Phaethon aethereus. The sequence continues at coordinate 46,233 of NW_028114145.1, read as the reverse complement.
AGCAGCGCCCCAGTCTTGCTGCTTATCTGCAATGACTGCCAGGGCAAGTGAGGAGCAGCAAGACAATTCCTGCCTAGCACCTTCCTTGGAGGAGAGAGAGTGCAACGTTTCATTTTGATTTTTGGAGTGCAAGAGTGAGGAAAAGTAGAGTGCCTGTTTGCAAGGCTAGGAAAGAGCAGAGCCCCAGACTTGCTGTTTATCTGCAATGACTGCCAGGGCAAGTGAGGACCAGCAAGACAATTCCTGCCTAGCACCTTCCTTGGAGGAGAGAGAGTGCAACGTTTCATTTTAGCATTTTGGCGCTCACGAGGGAGACGAACTGCATTGGCTGTTTGCAAGGCTAGGAAAGAGCAGAGCCCCAGTCTTGCTGCTTCTCTGCAATGACTGCCAGGGCAAGTGAGGACCAGCAAGACAATTCCTGCCTAGCACCTTCCTTGGAGGAGAGAGAGTGCAACGTTTCATTTTAGCATTTTTACGCTCACGACGGAGATGAACTGCATTGTCTGTTTGCAAGGCTAGGAAAGAGCAGAGCCCCAGTCTTGCTGTTTATCTGCAATGACTGCCAGGGCAAGTGAGGACCAGCAAGACAATTCCTGCCTAGCATCTTCCTTGGAGGAGAGAGAGTGCAACGTTTCCTTTTAGCATTTTGGCGCTCACGAGGGAGACGAACTGCATTGGCTGTTTGCAAGGCTAGGAAAGAGCAGAGCCCCAGTCTTGCTGTTCATCTGCAATGACTGCCAGGGCAAGTGAGGACCAGCAAGACAATTCCTGCCTAGCACCTTCCTTGGAGGAGAGAGAGTGCAACGTTTCATTTTAGCATTTTGGCGCTCACGAGGGAGACGAACTGCATTGGCTGTTTGCAAGGCTAGGAAAGAGCAGAGCCCCAGTCTTGCTGCTTATCTGCAATGACTGCCAGGGCAAGTGAGGACCAGCAAGACAATTCCTGCCTAGCACCTTCCTTGGAGGAGAAAGAGTGCAACCTTTCATTTTGATATTTGGAGTGCGAGAGTGAGAAAAAGCAGAGTGCCTGTTTGCAAGGCGAGGAAAGAGCAGAGCCCCAGTCTTGCTGTTTACCTGCAGTGACTGCCAGGGCAAGTGAGCACCAGCAAGACAATTCCTACCTAGCACCTTCCTTGGAGGACAGAGAGTGCAACGTTACATTTTAGCATTTTGGCGCTCACGAGGGAGACGAACTGCATTGGCTGTTTGCAAGGCTAGGAAAGAGCAGAGCCCCAGTCTTGCTGTTTATGTGCAATGACTGCCAGGGCAAGTGAGGACCAGCAAGACAATTCCTGCCTAGCACCTTCCTTGGAGGAGAGAGAGTGCAACGTTTCATTTTGATTTTTGGAGTGCAAGAGTGAGAAAAAGCAGAGTGCCTGTTTGCAAGGCTAGGAAAGAGCAGAGCCCCAGTCTTGCTGTTCATCTGCAATGACTGCCAGGGCAAGTGAGGAGCAGCAAGACAATTCCTGCCTAGCACCTTCCTTGGAGGAGAGAGAGTGCAACGTTTCATTTTAGCATTTTGGATCTCACGAGGGAGACAAACTGCATTGGCTGTTTCCAAGGCTAGGAAAGAGCAGAGCCCCAGTCTTGCTGTTTATCTGCAATGACTGCCAGGGCAAGTGAGGACCATCAAGACAATTCCTGCCTAGCGCCTTCCTTGGAGGAGAGAGAGTGCAACGTTTCCTTTTAGCATTTTGGCGCTCACGAGCGAGACAATCTGCTTTGGCTGTTTGCAAGGCTAGGAAAGAGCAGAGCCCGAGTCTTACTGTTTATCTGCAATGACTGCCAGGGCAAGTGAGGACCAGCAAGACAATTCCTGCCTAGCACCTTCCTTGGAGGAGAGAGAGTGCAACGTTTCATTTTAGCTTTTTGGCGCTCACGAGCGAGACAAACTGCTTTGGCTGTTTGCAAGGCTAGGAAAGACCAGAGCCCGAGTCTTGCTGTTTATCTGCAATGACTGCCAGGGCAAGTGAGGACCAGCAAGACAATTCCTGCCTAGCACCTTCCTTGGAGGAGAGAGAGTGCAACGTTTCATTTTAGCATTTTGGCGCTCACGAGCGAGACAAACTGCTTTGGCTGTTTGCAAGGCTAGGAAAGAGCAGAGCCCCAGTCTTGCTGTTTATCTGCAATGACTGCCAGGGCAAGTGAGGACCAGCAAGACAATTCCTGCCTAGCACCTTCCTTGGAGGAGAGAGAGTGCAACGTTTCATTTTAGCATTTTGGCGCTCACGAGGGAGACGAACTGCATTGGCTTTTTGCAAGGCTAGGAAAGAGCAGAGCATGAGTCTTGCTGTTTATCTGCAATGACTGCCAGGGCAAGTGAGGACCAGCAAGACAATTCCTGCCTAGCACCTTCCTTGGAGGAGAGAGAGTGCAACGTTTCATTTTAGCATTTTGGCGCTCACGAGCGAGACAAACTGCTTTGGCTGTTTGCAAGGCTAGGAAAGAGCAGAGCCCGAGTCTTGCTGTTTATCTGCAATGACTGCCAGGGCAAGTGAGGACCAGAAAGACAATTCCTGCCTAGCACTTTCCTTGGAGGAGATAGAGTGCAACGTTTCATTTTAGCATTTTGGCGCTCACGAGCGAGACAAACTGCTTTGGCTGTTTGCAAGGCTAGGAAAGAGCAGAGCCACAAACATGACGGAGGCACAAGAAGATGGCAAGCGACAAGGATGACTCCCATACAGACGATGATGCCGGCAGAGAAACCCTGTGACACCACACAGGTGCGGATGCTGTAGAGCAGCCCCAGGAAAGAGAGGCAATGGCTGTGGCCCGAGAGAGAAAGCTCACGTCAAAACCAGAACGAAGGATGCATGAGAAGCTGAGCTTTAAGACCTAAGACTGTTAAGGACATGGGGATGAAAGCCCAAAAGCCAACTCCGTGCAAACAGAGCTCTCAACAGTGGAGCTGCAGGCACCACCTAGCCCAACACTGCAAGAGATGACCATTCAAACATCTACGATGCGCTGCATGCCAGACAAATGCGAGCTCTAAGCTATAATTGCAAAGCTCGTTGAGCTTTTCAGACAAAGTGGGCTGCAAGTGGCACCAGAAAAGATACAAGCTGAAGTGCCTTGGAGGTACTTGGGGTGGATGATCACTGAAACGTCGGTAACCCCCCAGAAGGTTGAATTAAGAATTCAGATTAAAACATTAAATGATGTACAAAAATTGGTAGGAGACGTTAACTGGATTCGACCGATTTGTGGGATCACAAACCAAGATATGGAGCCCCTGGTTCAGCTCTTGCGAGGGGATAGCAGGTTAAACTCTCCTCGGCAATTGACCAAGGAAGCCTGGGAAGCAGTAGCAAACATTTCTGAAAAGGTAACTCAAGCATTTAGTTCTAGGATAGACCCCTTGATAGGGATCACTTTGGCAATAATCAATCATGAGCGACATCCCTATGCGCTTATAATACAGTGGATAACAAAGCTAGAATCAAAAGCGGACCCATTGAAAATTTTAGAGTGGGTCTTTTTGCCTCAGTAGCACAGAAAAACCATCACCACGAAAGTAGAGTGTTTTGCAAATTTGATTATGAAAGGGCGCAACAGAATTATTGATATATCGGCAAAGGACCTGAAAACGATTTTAGTAGCATTACAACAAGAATATTCAACTTGGGCTTTGCAGCACTCTGTTCCCTTGCAAACTGCATTAGCAGAATTTGAGGGTGACATTTAGATTCATTATCCATCACACAAAATGTTTACCTTTAAAAAAAAAAAAAAAACAAAAAAACCCCCACAAACATGAAGTAGAAAAAAATCAAAGTGTAGTCAATATCCAGTTCAAGGTGCTACAGTATTTACGGATGGTGGTGGGAAAACAGGCAAGGCAGCAATAGTACGGCGAGAGCACGGAGAATGGAAAGAACGGGTACTTGTCGTGCCAGGATCAGTTCAAAGGGTAGAACTACAGGCAGTAATTGAAGCCTTTAAATTATGGTCTGAAGAACCTGTGAATATAATTACTGATTCTTTATATGTAGTTGGAGTACTCCAAAGATTGGAAGGTTGAATCCTCAGACAGGTAGAGCAGGAACAGCTATACCAACAATTTAGAACGCTTTGGTTTTTATTGCAGAAAAGACGACACCCTTATTACGTTATGCATATACGCAGCCATACCAACCTTCCAGGGGAATTGGTGGAAGGAAATGCAAGAGCTGATCGGCTGACTGCCGCAGTATGGGCTGGACCTGCTCCGGACTGTTTAGGTCAAGCGCAAGCCTCTCATGCCTTTTTCCATCAATCTGCCAAAGTTTTAGCGAGACAATTTAATCTAAGTGCAGGTGACGCTAGAGCTATTATACAGACTTGTGCTGATTGTCAACAAATAGGCCCAGGAATCGCGATTACGGTTAGTCCCGGAGGATTGCCTTCGCTACAACTATGGCAGATGGATGTGACACATGTTGCTGACTTTGGAAGATTTAAATATGTTCATGTTTCAATTGATTGCTATTCTGCAGTAGTTTGGGCCACTGCACAAACAGGAGAAACTAGTAGGCATGTACAAAAGCATTTGCGAGCTGCATTCGCAGCCCATGGTATACCCCTACAAATTAAAACCGATAATGGTCCTTGTTATGTAGCCCAGTCAAGCCAACCATTTCTTGCTCAATGGGGAGTGACGCATGTTACTGGAATACCACATCCCCCAACTGGACAAGCTATTGTTGAACGAATGAATCATTCCCTGAAGTGTTTATTGCAAAAACAAAAAGGGGGAGAGGCTACCACACCACCCCAAGAACGTTTGAATAAAGCCTTATATGTGTTAAATTATTTCCGTCTAGCAGAAGGAGAAACATGTAAAAGGAATGACAGGAAGTCTGTTTGCGTTAACACAAAATGTGCAAGTAAAAGTTAAAAATTTGGAAAAGAATATGTGGGAAGGACCTTTTCAACTGCTAACCTGGGGACGAGGTTATGCTTGTGTCATTACAGATTCTGGAACTTGTTTGGTACCCGCAAAATGGGTAAAACCATGGGTGAAACAGTCACCATCGTCGTCGTCGGACACATCTTGACACTACCAGGTGTCATCGCAATCTGGATGCCACCTCAGCCAAAAGAAAATGTATGGGTAAATCACACTGAAATTAGCAGTATCATGAGAGGAACATGGAAAGCTTTTAGGGCAAACCGCTCTAGAACTACAAATCCTTTGGTAAGATATAATATTGGTTTTCATAGCTTTATACAAGCACTTTTTCCATCACTAGAAGTAGCTTCTATCGCTAGGAGTAGTACAGCTAGAATTGTTTGCCTTGTAACATTCTGCTATTAATTTAAGCATAGTTGATATGTGACTGCTGGATTATGGCAAGATGCCGTGTAAACAAAACCTACGAACCAACAGACGGGGTGGCTGTGGCGCGTGCAGCACGTCTGGCCAGCGGGCACATGCGCCATAGGCTCCCTGTGTTGAGAGGTGGCAACCGAGGCATGTTCTGACACTCGCTGGCCACGTGTGTCGAAACTCGTTCCTTGGCAAAGGTATAAATACCGGGATTTCCCGAAGAGCAGGGGGATCGGTGTACGGCAAGGCCACCGTTGCCTCCGTGGGGACGCCCACGTAAAGCTGGCACCTACCGACTGCTGGGCTGAGTTCACGGCACAGGACGATACAAGAATGCACAGATGGTCCATCTTCCTCACAGTCGTTGGGTTGCAAATGATCCATCAGGTTTTGTTTATAGATAAACAAAAAGGGGGAGATGTTGGGATCACCCTGCAAGGGCTCGACCTTAAGGAGAAGGAGCTGTGGTGTTGATCTGCACGGCTCGACCTTAAGAAGAAGGAGCTGTGGCACTGAGAAGCTGGTAAACAGCTGGATATCTGCTCGGCTCGGCCTTGAGGAGAAGGAGCTGTGGAAAACAACTAAGCAGCAGCAAAGGAGTGCAGGAACACCTGCAGGCGGCGAATCCTGACTGTGTGAGAGGCGCGTGGACAGCGCGTGATATTTTGTATATAACCAATTGCAAGAATGCGTGTAACAAGCTGTAACCAATCATGAGTCTGTACGCAGTGACTAAACAAAGACTATGATATATATTGGAGTCAGACAAGACAATAAACGGCTTTGGAATATAACTCTCATAGAGTTGTGAAGTCCATCCTTCTCCCGCATAACCCTAATGCCCTAACCCTAACCCCTAACCCTAAACCATAACCCTAACCCCTAACCCTAACCCCTAAACCCTAACCCCCTAACCCTAACCCCCACCCTAACCCAAACCCCCTAACCCTAACCCCTAACCCCAACCTCCTAACCCCCACCCCCTAACCCTAACACCTAACCACAACCCTAACCCCTAAGCCTAACCCCTAACCCCAACCACTAACCCCTAACCCTAATCCCCTAACCCCAACCACTAACCCCTAACCCTAACCCCTAAACCCTAACCCCTAAACCCTAACCCCCACCCTAAACCCTAACCCTAACCCCCTAAGCCCAACCCCAACCCTAACCCCCTAATCCTAACCCCTAACCCCAACCCTTACCCGAACCCCCTAACCCCAACCCCCTGACCCTAACCCCCTAACCCTAACCCCCACCCTAACCCCAGCCCCCTAAGCCTAACCCCCTAACCCTAACCCCTAACCCCAACCCCCTAACCCTAACCCCCTAACCCTAACCCCCTAACCCCTAACCCCAACCCCCTAAGCCTAACCCTCTAAGCCTAACCCCCTAACCCCTAACCCCAACCCCCTAACCCTAACCCCCTAACCCCTAATCCCAACCCTTACCCGAACCCCCTAACCCCAACCCCCTAACCCTAACCCCCACCCCCAACCCACACCCAACCCCCCCCAACCCCAACCGCCTAACCCTAACCCCCACCCCCAACCCACACCCAACCCCCCCCAACCCCAACCCCCTAACCCCCTAACCCCAACCCTAACCCCAACCCTAACCCCTAACCCCAACCCCCTAACCCCAACCCCAACCCCACCCCAACCCTTACCGTAACCACCCTAACCCCAACCGCTAACAACCCGAACCCCAACCCCTAACCCTAATGGCCCTAACCCTAACGGCCCTAACCCCCTAACCCTAACGACCCTAACCCTAACCCCAAACCCAACGCTAATGCCCTAAACCCTAGCCGGGAACCACGTAACGTCAGGTCCTAACCCTCCGCGGCGAGCAGAGGGGGACTTCCGGGCCCCGGAGGACTTCCGTATCGGCGAGCAGTCCTCCGGGGCGAGCAGAGGGGCACTTCCGGGCCCCGGAGGACTTCCGTATCAGCGAGCAGTCCTCCGGGAGGGCTACGGAGGCCCATGGTGCATCGAGGTGGAGCTGGGCAGCCATTTGCGGTCGCCGAAGTCCTCCGGGGGTGTAGAGACAGATCTGTCGGCTGGCTGGGGTGGCCCGTCGTACAGAGAGATGGAGCTTGGGTGTTAGTTCGTGGTTTGGGAGCGTAGAGAGATGCGTCGTCGTGTGGTGTTCTGGAGTGTGAAAGGAAATGAAAAAGGTACCTCATTTGCATACATAATTGACGTATTTGTGTAGTTAGAGGTTACCCTATATTCTAATTGGGAGTAATGCATAATTGTTATGGTGTGGATTGCTTATGGATTACTCCCAACTGGAATACGGGGTACTATGTATACCTAGGGTGTGTTTCTTGGTCAGTATAAAAAAATCGAAATATAATAAGTCTGGTGCAGCAGTAGAAAATGGCACCTCCCTGGGAGCAATTTGTTGAAGTTTAATATATGATTCATTTAAATGAATAATTAGTCCCAGGGAGGTGCCGTTTTCTACTGCTGCTAAATCATGTTTTCATTGATGTCTGCCTCAAACATAAGAACATGAAAGACAAAAAGACAGACACCAAAAAAAAAATCCCCTAAATCAATGACAAGACACCAAACCAACTGAATTCACAGACAAGATGACAGAAACCAAAAAACCCCAAAGACAAAACTATGCAGAAAAAATGTAAAACAAAACATGAGACACACACAAAAACAAGCCTGAGAAAGACCAACAAAAAAGATGCAAGGGCAACAAAGACACAGACAAAAGGCAGAGACAGACAAAAAAAAAAAATCGAGAGAACACAAGAGAGCAAATTAATCTTTATTGGTTGGACATTTTTCTACCTACCTCTGGGGGTCTAAGAAGTACTCTTTCAACTATCATTAGGAGCTCTCACAGCAGTTAAGGTGATTTTATACACTGATGTAACATTCCACCATTACTGCCTAAGCTTGACATTCTCCTTCTCTTACTCCTCAGATGTAATTCCATCCCGCTATTGTCTAACAGTGCTGTTTTCTTTGGACACCAGTTATGCTCAAGTAGTCATCTACATTTCTTTAAAACTATGCAAATTTACAAAAATCTACTTTACACAGCTAGTAATGCACATGCTTCCTTTTAACATATCACTATCTAGAGGTACGCGTAGCAGTTAACAACTCTCCCAGAGCTGCAGGAGATTCTTTCGCTCAAAGAATCACTTACAAACTTTATTTCCATTACTTTGGGAGTCCCAGTTGAGAGCTGCCTATGCCTGCACAAGTTCTCCTCTTTCTTTTCCCCGGCGCCTCTGTTTACCTGTGTGCGTGACAGACGCTCGCTTAGCTTTGTACTGTCGTTTCCTTTTTCCGTTACCACAGTGATTTTGATTGGGATACTTTACTGCCTAGAGTGGTTCTGTTAATTTTTTTTTTTGGTGTGTTTCCATTGACCCACAACTAACTCCAAGCAAGCCTTCTAACAGCATTATTTACACCTGGCCTCAAAAATTTACTTGTACTACCAATATTAAAAATACTTTCTTCCTTACCATAAGGGTAGCAATTACTTGAACATTTACTCAGTTTTCACTCGTGCTTCTTATACACACACACACAACCTCTAAAAACTCATCCTTACGTTAATAGCAGTTGCAACGATTTAGTGCCTGTGATTCTTCCTGTAGTGGCTTGCACGATTCTCATTCCCATTAGGTACTCCGTCTGTTGCTTCACACATATCTGTTTTCATCTCTGAGGCGACGTCTCCGCGATCGGTATTCCCAGGCAGAGCGTGAGACCGTTCCGCTCGTCCCGATGGGCCCTGCTAAAACAACAATTGACAAACAACATTACATCACAAACCACAACACCCGTCAAAAGAATTTACAATGCTACTAATACAAAATACAGTTAGGCCTCCCTGCTTCACAATCCGGTCCTTTTCAATAACAGCCGATGACCCCCCACACCCTGCGACCGCAACCGGCAGCTTAACAACATACTGTCCTGCAACGACAGGCACCAACCACGTTCCAGAGGAACGTTCCCCAGGAACGGCATTCCGCAAGAGCCTTGAAAAAGTCACCCTGCCTGCAAAAACCTCAGCCTGAACCCCTCAAGAATAACCTCAGCTGGGATTCTAGTTTGCTTATTCTCTACATGTCTAAAAAAATCTCTCTTCCACTTACAAGCTGCAAGGACAAATTAGAAAAACATACACAAACACAAATCATACAGTGTTAAAACACATTCAAAACACCGCCCATTTGGCTATCACACAAACCACCCCTGACTCTCGGCTCATCCGTTCTGCCGCCTGCCTGCCGCAATGAGCCGTGGCCCACATCTACGGGGCTCCTCGGGAACGCCGCTTCCGGGAGCCTCAAAAACCGATCACCCTGCCTGCAAAAACCCCGGCCCGAGCACGACCTGCGTCCAAACATTGGCGATGAACATCGCCTCGCAGAGCGGCCGGGACTGGGGAAAAAAAACCCCAGCCGAGGGAAAAAAAAAAAAAAATCGCCCGGCTGGGGTTTGTTTTTTTTTTTTTTTAAATAAAAAATTGATCTCCTGTCTGTATTACATATAACCTAAAACAAAAAAGCCACACATACCAGGTTAGACCCACCCCCCACCCCCCCACCTCCAACGTGTCCGTTTCACCACCCACCAACCACGATGGCAGATCACCCCATATCTAAGGGGTCCACCCCAATCATGCCGGGAACTGCCTCACCACATCCCTCTAGACATCACCGCTCCACATGATTCTATAGCATCAGCCTTTGTAACCAGAAACCAAGAAAGATGCTTCCCTAGGTGTGCCCCTGCTGCTCCTCTTCCCTTTGAATTGTCCGCTCTGGCACGATCGGCTCGAGAATATGCCCCGGGGACACGCGTCACCCCGTGCCTCCTGCAAAATGCTACGTAAGAGACTCTACGGCCCGCTTGCCGATAGCTACTGGCTGCCCCCAGAAGCGGGCCATACAACCTCCACCCAAACAGGCCATGCTAATTGACACATTATCCTCCTGTGCTTTGACTATTCCATCCTGACAAGAGTTACTACACAGAGGCAATGCGGCTCCACCTCAAATACACATATACACGCTCCACAAACGTTACCTAAAGGTGCTAGAATACCACACAGGGGAGACTTAATGCCAAGCCGACAGAGCCTGACGGTAAGCACAATGGTGCTGAGGACGCACAGCACAAACTCTGGCGTGGCTCTGCTGTGCAAGAATGCCATACTCTGGAGACCTAAGACGACCCCACCGCTAGGAATAAACCCCTGGAAAAACTCTCAAGAAAGTCAGACGTGAGAGCTGAGGGCAAAGCCCGAGCAACAGCCACAAGACAGACTGACCAAAAGCACCTACTATGCTAAACTACACCGACAGCATCATGCTTCTACGTCACACCACAAAAAGATGCGGTCGATTGGCGCTAGACCGATGACTCGAGCCTGTGTGGGCATGACTGATGGCTACCGCACATCACAGTAGGATGTGAGTATGCCCGAGGCACCTTGGATGCAAGTGCCAAAACACACACCGAGATGTTTGATAAGGTACGCTTACGAACACACACTAGACGTTCCACACGACCCTTCCCACTCATCCCAGAGCTGTTTTGCCAGCACATGCATCGTGATGCGTATCGCTCCCTCCGCCCGCACAAGACCAATTCCCCGCAAGCTACCCTCCCGTTACGCCGACGTTTAGACGCGCTCGGTCTCCACGACCTGCGGATTTTTGCTGCGCCGCGTTGCTTTTGTGGTGCCTCTGGTCACGGTCCATTGTCAATGGCCATCCTCGGTAGCGGACGTGTCACTAAATGCAAGATGCCGTTAATCGCTTCGTGCCGCTCTGCCGCTCGCAAACACAAAATCCAAAGCTGTTGAACGCACACCTTGTCTGTGAGAGAACGAAGCTCCGCAGCTCTGCTCATCTGCTCCTCTCTGATTCCAAAGATAACGCTTCACAGTCAGAGACCTCTGTGGCACCTGAAAATCCAGAGCAGCGCAATGCTAGATCTGCCCTAAAGTGACAGATCGCTCTGATGCCTGTCACACGCTGCTCCTCGGACCTCGATTCCTCAACCGTTTCCACAGGCTTGCTACAAGGTGCCTGCAAAAAAATCAGGAAAACCATTGCCAACTTAGAGACTTTGCTCATGCTACCTCACGAACTGTGATCTGCTCAACTCCCACCCACATACACAGAGACCTCAAGGTCACTTAAACCCTCTATGCTGGCTCTGCAATGCCATACGATACCAACATAAAGACAGCCGTACGATGCGTGTGCAAACATAATGCTGTACGATGCAACGTGCTCATAGATCGCAGTCAAGGCAAAATACAATACAGAGCACTGCAATGGAAGACCAAACACAATACAGGGCCAAGAGTCTCTCAAAGGACAGTCTATATACACGTGGAACGATATAATTCAAGTCGCGACACGGAGCCGTATGACACAAGACTGTCTTGAGCGGCGCTCGATATGAGCGCGGAGGAATATGGTAAAACACCCGTACAGAGCCGACCGATGCGTTACAAAATTCAACTACAAAGCAAGTTATGACATGAGGCCATACAAGTTCAAATGTGGCACGATACGATGCAGAACGTGATGCAGGGCCGTACGATGCGAGATAGACTCGAGCGGTCGGTCGAAATTAGTGCGGAGCAATAGCGTACGAGCCAAACGATGCGTTACAAAATTCAAACGGAGAGCGACAGAATACAAACGGTGACGCGAGGCCATACGAACCCAAATACAGAGCGCGCGCAATACAAAAAAGTTACGCCGGGCCGGGCGAGGCAACAGTGTCTCAAATGGCAGTCGATACGAGCACGGAGGGTTACGACACGATACGAGACCAAACACGGAGCGATACGGCACAAAACAAAGCACAAAGTGAGGCGGTCTCAGACGGTAGCCAAAACCTATGCAGACTGCTGGAACACAACACAGAACTGGAATATTTGATGTATGCAATGCCAGGCTTTAAGACCTACACCCGTAAGGGTGCAGGGATGAAATGCTGCAGGGGATCTCTGTGGAAACAGAACTTACCAGAGCAGAGCTGTCATGGCAACCCAGATCGCCTCCAGAAAGGCGACCCTCCAGAAACTTCTGTGATGCAAGATGCGCTTTAAGCTCTGATCACAAGACGAGAAGTGCTCAATGGGCTCTACGCCAAAGCAGCGAGGCATTAGAGAACCCACAGACACCTACTGAGGTGGGTGCCAAATGCCGAGAGCCCGTGGGGCAGTAGAGACCCCCGGAAAGCACCATACAGGAGACCGAACGCAGACAACACTAATGATGCTAGGACACAGACATAGGCCAGAAAGTTCACATCCTGCGGGTTGGACCCCAGGCCCTCTATCCACCCCCAGACATAACGGAGCCTAAGCAGCCCTCTCCGCAACAGTCGTTAAACCACCCTCCCGGCCCCACACCATCCACCGCTTTTGCCACTTACCCTTCGGAGGGCAGGGTCCAGAATCCATGCTCAGCAGCAGCGCTTCCTGTAACTGGGATGCTCCTGCATTCACCTGGTTCCTCTTAATCACCCGCAAGACAGAGCACCGCTAGTCACTGACAGGCCGGCTGGCATTGACTGCCACGATGACACACTCCTCAGAAGTGCCACGCTGCTCCTCCCCCCCAAAAAAATCAGATGTTGCAGCTGGCATATCCTACAGAAGCGAGAGAACCCAAGAGATAAAGCACTCATCCTGCTCTGGAGCCATAACCCGCTCTGCAGTTCCTGCCCTGATGCTCCTCTCTCCTCTGTTGACTCAACTTAAATCCTCGGCCGTTTGAGGAAAGCCCTCACGGTGCCTGTAAAGACCAAAGACAAACACTCAACCGAGTAGTCACATGATCCTCAGCGATTCGAGCCCAGCCGGACCGCGTAATGAGCCACTTGCCTCTTCTCAGACTAGCAATTGCTGTGTGGCTTCACCTCTCCAAAACACAGAGAAAAAAGTATGGCACCAAGATACTGCCCAAGTCCTCAGCCCGCTCGTGGCACTTCCTCTCTCCCGCTCCTTCACCTAGGCTGCTCGGAGACAGACTCTTCAGTTTGCTGTGCTGAGGCCTGGCCGCCGCCCGCGGAACACCAACAGGGTAATGATTCTAGCTACGTGTATATTATGACACGTCAGTAAATTGCTGATTTAGCACACTGGTCATGTCTCACCTTGCCAAAGACCGCTCCGGTGCGGATATCCCACCTCACACATTGATTCTGACCTACAAGACACCAAATAAGCTAGTCAAGATCCACTGACAGTCACGCCAGTTCTCAAACATCAGATGCCAGCCTGCCTCCATCTGGCACTCTGCTCACCTCTTCCATCACCCTTTGGCACATGGCTCATTGCTCCGCATCTAAAAAACCCAAACAAACCGCATAAAGCAATTCGCCTGGATGCTGACCGACAGCTTGACGAGACAAAAGGTCTGTCGTCTTTCTGTATATGCCTTCTAGATAGATCTAAAAAAAAACCAAAAAAACAAAGCCCAGGTATTGAGCCCCACGTATACAAGCTAAGGCACATGCAAGCTTTGACCCACTTGACCACCACAGAAACCGCTGCTCCCAGAAGGCCAGAGTCCAAGCTCTGGCACCTGGAAAACATGATGAAAATAACTCTGTTCCAGCTATCTACAGCTACTTGTCCAGAGATAGACCATACAGTGCTTTCCAGAACTATCAGGGCACGTCAACATAATATCACACCACTGTAAAGCTATGCTACCCACATCTTTAGTGTTTCTACACCCCTGGGCAGGGCAGCTCCAACCACACAGCAACGCCGAGCATGGACGCCACAAACATGACGGAGGCACAAGAAGATGGCAAGCGACAAGGATGACTCCCATACAGACGATGATGCCGGCAGAGAAACCCTGTGACACCACACAGGTGCGGATGCTTTAGAGCAGCCCCAGGAAAGAGAGGCGATGGCTGTGGCCCGAGAGAGAAAGCTCACGTCAAAACCAGAACGAAGGATGCATGAGAAGCTGAGCTTTAAGACCTAAGACTGTTAAGGACATGGGGATGAAAGCCCAAAAGCCAACTCCGTGCAAACAGAGCTCTCAACAGTGGAGCTGCAGGCACCACCTAGCCCAACACTGCAAGAGATGACCATTCAAACATCTACGATGCGCTGCATGCCAGACAAATGCGAGCTCTAAGCTATAATTGCAAAGCTCGTTGAGCTTTTCAGACAAAGTGGGCTGCAAGTGGCACCAGAAAAGATACAAGCTGAAGTGCCTTGGAGGTACTTGGGGTGGATGATCACTGAAACGTCGGTAACCCCCCAGAAGGTTGAATTAAGAATTCAGATTAAAACATTAAATGATGTACAAAAATTGGTAGGAGACGTTAACTGGATTCGACCGATTTGTGGGATCACAAACCAAGATATGGAGCCCCTGGTTCAGCTCTTGCGAGGGGATAGCAGGTTGAACTCTCCTCGGCAATTGACCAAGGAAGCCTGGGAAGCAGTAGCAAACATTTCTGAAAAGGTAACTCAAGCATTTAGTTCTAGGATAGACCCCTTGATAGGGATCACTTTGGCAGTAATCAATCATGAGCGACATCCCTATGCGCTTATAATACAGTGGATAACAAAGCTAGAATCAAAAGCGGACCCATTGAAAATTTTAGAGTGGGTCTTTTTGCCTCAGTAGCACAGAAAAACCATCACCACGAAAGTAGAGTGTTTTGCAAATTTGATTATGAAAGGGCGCAACAGAATTATTGATATATCGGCAAAGGACCTGAAAACGATTTTAGTAGCATTACAACAAGAATATTCAACTTGGGCTTTGCAGCACTCTGTTCCCTTGCAAACTGCATTAGCAGAATTTGAGGGTGACATTTAGATTCATTATCCATCACACAAAATGTTTACCTTTAAAAAAAAAAAAAAAACAAAAAAACCCCCACAAACATGAAGTAGAAAAAAATCAAAGTGTAGTCAATATCCAGTTCAAGGTGCTACAGTATTTACGGATGGTGGTGGGAAAACAGGCAAGGCAGCAATAGTACGGCGAGAGCACGGAGAATGGAAAGAACGGGTACTTGTCGTGCCAGGATCAGTTCAAAGGGTAGAACTACAGGCAGTAATTGAAGCCTTTAAATTATGGTCTGAAGAACCTGTGAATATAATTACTGATTCTTTATATGTAGTTGGAGTACTCCAAAGATTGGAAGGTTGAATCCTCAGACAGGTAGAGCAGGAACAGCTATACCAACAATTTAGAACGCTTTGGTTTTTATTGCAGAAAAGACGACACCCTTATTACGTTATGCATATACGCAGCCATACCAACCTTCCAGGGGAATTGGTGGAAGGAAATGCAAGAGCTGATCGGCTGACTGCCGCAGTATGGGCTGGACCTGCTCCGGACTGTTTAGGTCAAGCGCAAGCCTCTCATGCCTTTTTCCATCAATCTGCCAAAGTTTTAGCGAGACAATTTAATCTAAGTGCAGGTGACGCTAGAGCTATTATACAGACTTGTGCTGATTGTCAACAAATAGGCCCAGGAATCGCGATTACGGTTAGTCCCGGAGGATTGCCTTCGCTACAACTATGGCAGATGGATGTGACACATGTTGCTGACTTTGGAAGATTTAAATATGTTCATGTTTCAATTGATTGCTATTCTGCAGTAGTTTGGGCCACTGCACAAACAGGAGAAACTAGTAGGCATGTACAAAAGCATTTGCGAGCTGCATTCGCAGCCCATGGTATACCCCTACAAATTAAAACCGATAATGGTCCTTGTTATGTAGCCCAGTCAAGCCAACCATTTCTTGCTCAATGGGGAGTGACGCATGTTACTGGAATACCACATCCCCCAACTGGACAAGCTATTGTTGAACGAATGAATCATTCCCTGAAGTGTTTATTGCAAAAACAAAAAGGGGGAGAGGCTACCACACCACCCCAAGAACGTTTGAATAAAGCCTTATATGTGTTAAATTATTTCCGTCTAGCAGAAGGAGAAACATGTAAAAGGAATGACAGGAAGTCTGTTTGCGTTAACACAAAATGTGCAAGTAAAAGTTAAAAATTTGGAAAAGAATATGTGGGAAGGACCTTTTCAACTGCTAACCTGGGGACGAGGTTATGCTTGTGTCATTACAGATTCTGGAACTTGTTTGGTACCCGCAAAATGGGTAAAACCATGGGTGAAACAGTCACCATCGTCGTCGTCGGACACATCTTGACACTACCAGGTGTCATCGCAATCTGGATGCCACCTCAGCCAAAAGAAAATGTATGGGTAAATCACACTGAAATTAGCAGTATCATGAGAGGAACATGGAAAGCTTTTAGGGCAAACCGCTCTAGAACTACAAATCCTTTGGTAAGATATAATATTGGTTTTCATAGCTTTATACAAGCACTTTTTCCATCACTAGAAGTAGCTTCTATCGCTAGGAGTAGTACAGCTAGAATTGTTTGCCTTGTAACATTCTGCTATTAATTTAAGCATAGTTGATATGTGACTGCTGGATTATGGCAAGATGCCGTGTAAACAAAACCTACGAACCAACAGACGGGGTGGCTGTGGCGCGTGCAGCACGTCTGGCCAGCGGGCACATGCGCCATAGGCTCCCTGTGTTGAGAGGTGGCAACCGAGGCATGTTCTGACACTCGCTGGCCACGTGTGTCGAAACTCGTTCCTTGGCAAAGGTATAAATACCGGGATTTCCCGAAGAGCAGGGGGATCGGTGTACGGCAAGGCCACCGTTGCCTCCGTGGGGACGCCCACGTAAAGCTGGCACCTACCGACTGCTGGGCTGAGTTCACGGCACAGGACGATACAAGAATGCACAGATGGTCCATCTTCCTCACAGTCGTTGGGTTGCAAATGATCCATCAGGTTTTGTTTATAGATAAACAAAAAGGGGGAGATGTTGGGATCACCCTGCAAGGGCTCGACCTTAAGGAGAAGGAGCTGTGGTGTTGATCTGCACGGCTCGACCTTAAGAAGAAGGAGCTGTGGCACTGAGAAGCTGGTAAACAGCTGGATATCTGCTCGGCTCGGCCTTGAGGAGAAGGAGCTGTGGAAAACAACTAAGCAGCAGCAAAGGAGTGCAGGAACACCTGCAGGCGGCGAATCCTGACTGTGTGAGAGGCGCGTGGACAGCGCGTGATATTTTGTATATAACCAATTGCAAGAATGCGTGTAACAAGCTGTAACCAATCATGAGTCTGTACGCAGTGACTAAACAAAGACTATGATATATATTGGAGTCAGACAAGACAATAAACGGCTTTGGAATATAACTCTCATAGAGTTGTGAAGTCCATCCTTCTCCCGCATAACCCTAATGCCCTAACCCTAACCCCTAACCCTAAACCATAACCCTAACCCCTAACCCTAACCCCTAAACCCTAACCCCCTAACCCTAACCCCCACCCTAACCCAAACCCCCTAACCCTAACCCCTAACCCCAACCTCCTAACCCCCACCCCCTAACCCTAACACCTAACCACAACCCTAACCCCTAAGCCTAACCCCTAACCCCAACCACTAACCCCTAACCCTAATCCCCTAACCCCAACCACTAACCCCTAACCCTAACCCCTAAACCCTAACCCCTAAACCCTAACCCCCACCCTAAACCCTAACCCTAACCCCCTAAGCCCAACCCCAACCCTAACCCCCTAATCCTAACCCCTAACCCCAACCCTTACCCGAACCCCCTAACCCCAACCCCCTGACCCTAACCCCCTAACCCTAACCCCCACCCTAACCCCAGCCCCCTAAGCCTAACCCCCTAACCCTAACCCCTAACCCCAACCCCCTAACCCTAACCCCCTAACCCTAACCCCCTAACCCCTAACCCCAACCCCCTAAGCCTAACCCTCTAAGCCTAACCCCCTAACCCCTAACCCCAACCCCCTAACCCTAACCCCCTAACCCCCTAATCCCAACCCTTACCCGAACCCCCTAACCCCAACCCCCTAACCCTAACCCCCACCCCCAACCCACACCCAACCCCCCCCAACCCCAACCGCCTAACCCTAACCCCCACCCCCAACCCACACCCAACCCCCCCCAACCCCAACCCCCTAACCCCCTAACCCCAACCCTAACCCCAACCCTAACCCCTAACCCCAACCCCCTAACCCCAACCCCAACCCCACCCCAACCCTTACCGTAACCACCCTAACCCCAACCGCTAACAACCCGAACCCCAACCCCTAACCCTAATGGCCCTAACCCTAACGGCCCTAACCCCCTAACCCTAACGACCCTAACCCTAACCCCAAACCCAACGCTAATGACCTAAACCCTAGCCGGGAACCACGTAACGTCAGGTCCTAACCCTCCGCGGCGAGCAGAGGGGGACTTCCGGGCCCCGGAGGACTTCCGTATCGGCGAGCAGTCCTCCGGGGCGAGCAGAGGGGCACTTCCGGGCCCCGGAGGACTTCCGTATCAGCGAGCAGTCCTCCGGGAGGGCTACGGAGGCCCATGGTGCATCGAGGTGGAGCTGGGCAGCCATTTGCGGTCGCCGAAGTCCTCCGGGGGTGTAGAGACAGATCTGTCGGCTGGCTGGGGTGGCCCGTCGTACGGAGAGATGGAGCTTGGGTGTTAGTTCGTGGTTTGGGAGCGTAGAGAGATGCGTCGTCGTGTGGTGTTCTGGAGTGTGAAAGGAAATGAAAAAGGTACCTCATTTGCATACATAATTGACGTATTTGTGTAGTTAGAGGTTACCCTATATTCTAATTGGGAGTAATGCATAATTGTTATGGTGTGGATTGCTTATGGATTACTCCCAACTGGAATACGGGGTACTATGTATACCTAGGGTGTGTTTCTTGGTCAGTATAAAAAAATCGAAATATAATAAGTCTGGTGCAGCAGTAGAAAATGGCACCTCCCTGGGAGCAATTTGTTGAAGTTTAATATATTATTCATTTAAATGAATAATTAGTCCCAGGGAGGTGCCGTTTTCTACTGCTGCTAAATCATGTTTTCATTGATGTCTGCCTCAAACATAAGAACATGAAAGACAAAAAGACAGACACCAAAAAAAAAATCCCCTAAATCAATGACAAGACACCAAACCAACTGAATTCACAGACAAGATGACAGAAACCAAAAAACCCCAAAGACAAAACTATGCAGAAAAAATGTAAAACAAAACATGAGACACACACAAAAACAAGCCTGAGAAAGACCAACAAAAAAGATGCAAGGGCAACAAAGACACAGACAAAAGGCAGAGACAGACAAAAAAAAAAAATCGAGAGAACACAAGAGAGCAAATTAATCTTTATTGGTTGGACATTTTTCTACCTACCTCTGGGGGTCTAAGAAGTACTCTTTCAACTATCATTAGGAGCTCTCACAGCAGTTAAGGTGATTTTATACACTGATGTAACATTCCACCATTACTGCCTAAGCTTGACATTCTCCTTCTCTTACTCCTCAGATGTAATTCCATCCCGCTATTGTCTAACAGTGCTGTTTTCTTTGGACACCAGTTATGCTCAAGTAGTCATCTACATTTCTTTAAAACTATGCAAATTTACAAAAATCTACTTTACACAGCTAGTAATGCACATGCTTCCTTTTAACATATCACTATCTAGAGGTACGCGTAGCAGTTAACAACTCTCCCAGAGCTGCAGGAGATTCTTTCGCTCAAAGAATCACTTACAAACTTTATTTCCATTACTTTGGGAGTCCCAGTTGAGAGCTGCCTATGCCTGCACAAGTTCTCCTCTTTCTTTTCCCCGGCGCCTCTGTTTACCTGTGTGCGTGACAGACGCTCGCTTAGCTTTGTACTGTCGTTTCCTTTTTCCGTTACCACAGTGATTTTGATTGGGATACTTTACTGCCTAGAGTGGTTCTGTTAATTTTTTTTTTTGGTGTGTTTCCATTGACCCACAACTAACTCCAAGCAAGCCTTCTAACAGCATTATTTACACCTGGCCTCAAAAATTTACTTGTACTACCAATATTAAAAATACTTTCTTCCTTACCATAAGGGTAGCAATTACTTGAACATTTACTCAGTTTTCACTCGTGCTTCTTATACACACACACACAACCTCTAAAAACTCATCCTTACGTTAATAGCAGTTGCAACGATTTAGTGCCTGTGATTCTTCCTGTAGTGGCTTGCACGATTCTCATTCCCATTAGGTACTCCGTCTGTTGCTTCACACATATCTGTTTTCATCTCTGAGGCGACGTCTCCGCGATCGGTATTCCCAGGCAGAGCGTGAGACCGTTCCGCTCGTCCCGATGGGCCCTGCTAAAACAACAATTGACAAACAACATTACATCACAAACCACAACACCCGTCAAAAGAATTTACAATGCTACTAATACAAAATACAGTTAGGCCTCCCTGCTTCACAATCCGGTCCTTTTCAATAACAGCCGATGACCCCCCACACCCTGCGACCGCAACCGGCAGCTTAACAACATACTGTCCTGCAACGACAGGCACCAACCACGTTCCAGAGGAACGTTCCCCAGGAACGGCATTCCGCAAGAGCCTTGAAAAAGTCACCCTGCCTGCAAAAACCTCAGCCTGAACCCCTCAAGAATAACCTCAGCTGGGATTCTAGTTTGCTTATTCTCTACATGTCTAAAAAAATCTCTCTTCCACTTACAAGCTGCAAGGACAAATTAGAAAAACATACACAAACACAAATCATACAGTGTTAAAACACATTCAAAACACCGCCCATTTGGCTATCACACAAACCACCCCTGACTCTCGGCTCATCCGTTCTGCCGCCTGCCTGCCGCAATGAGCCGTGGCCCACATCTACGGGGCTCCTCGGGAACGCCGCTTCCGGGAGCCTCAAAAACCGATCACCCTGCCTGCAAAAACCCCGGCCCGAGCACGACCTGCGTCCAAACATTGGCGATGAACATCGCCTCGCAGAGCGGCCGGGACTGGGGAAAAAAAACCCCAGCCGAGGGAAAAAAAAAAAAAAATCGCCCGGCTGGGGTTTGTTTTTTTTTTTTTTTAAATAAAAAATTGATCTCCTGTCTGTATTACATATAACCTAAAACAAAAAAGCCACACATACCAGGTTAGACCCACCCCCCACCCCCCCACCTCCAACGTGTCGGTTTCACCACCCACCAACCACGATGGCAGATCACCCCATATCTAAGGGGTCCACCCCAATCATGCCGGGAACTGCCTCACCACATCCCTCTAGACATCACCGCTCCACATGATTCTATAGCATCAGCCTTTGTAACCAGAAACCAAGAAAGATGCTTCCCTAGGTGTGCCCCTGCTGCTCCTCTTCCCTTTGAATTGTCCGCTCTGGCACGATCGGCTCGAGAATATGCCCCGGGGACACGCGTCACCCCGTGCCTCCTGCAAAATGCTACGTAAGAGACTCTACGGCCCGCTTGCCGATAGCTACTGGCTGCCCCCAGAAGCGGGCCATACAACCTCCACCCAAACAGGCCATGCTAATTGACACATTATCCTCCTGTGCTTTGACTATTCCATCCTGACAAGAGTTACTACACAGAGGCAATGCGGCTCCACCTCAAATACACATATACACGCTCCACAAACGTTACCTAAAGGTGCTAGAATACCACACAGGGGAGACTTAATGCCAAGCCGACAGAGCCTGACGGTAAGCACAATGGTGCTGAGGACGCACAGCACAAACTCTGGCGTGGCTCTGCTGTGCAAGAATGCCATACTCTGGAGACCTAAGACGACCCCACCGCTAGGAATAAACCCCTGGAAAAACTCTCAAGAAAGTCAGACGTGAGAGCTGAGGGCAAAGCCCGAGCAACAGCCACAAGACAGACTGACCAAAAGCACCTACTATGCTAAACTACACCGACAGCATCATGCTTCTACGTCACACCACAAAAAGATGCGGTCGATTGGCGCTAGACCGATGACTCGAGCCTGTGTGGGCATGACTGATGGCTACCGCACATCACAGTAGGATGTGAGTATGCCCGAGGCACCTTGGATGCAAGTGCCAAAACACACACCGAGATGTTTGATAAGGTACGCTTACGAACACACACTAGACGTTCCACACGACCCTTCCCACTCATCCCAGAGCTGTTTTGCCAGCACATGCATCGTGATGCGTATCGCTCCCTCCGCCCGCACAAGACCAATTCCCCGCAAGCTACCCTCCCGTTACGCCGACGTTTAGACGCGCTCGGTCTCCACGACCTGCGGATTTTTGCTGCGCCGCGTTGCTTTTGTGGTGCCTCTGGTCACGGTCCATTGTCAATGGCCATCCTCGGTAGCGGACGTGTCACTAAATGCAAGATGCCGTTAATCGCTTCGTGCCGCTCTGCCGCTCGCAAACACAAAATCCAAAGCTGTTGAACGCACACCTTGTCTGTGAGAGAACGAAGCTCCGCAGCTCTGCTCATCTGCTCCTCTCTGATTCCAAAGATAACGCTTCACAGTCAGAGACCTCTGTGGCACCTGAAAATCCAGAGCAGCGCAATGCTAGATCTGCCCTAAAGTGACAGATCGCTCTGATGCCTGTCACACGCTGCTCCTCGGACCTCGATTCCTCAACCGTTTCCACAGGCTTGCTACAAGGTGCCTGCAAAAAAATCAGGAAAACCATTGCCAACTTAGAGACTTTGCTCATGCTACCTCACGAACTGTGATCTGCTCAACTCCCACCCACATACACAGAGACCTCAAGGTCACTTAAACCCTCTATGCTGGCTCTGCAATGCCATACGATACCAACATAAAGACAGCCGTACGATGCGTGTGCAAACATAATGCTGTACGATGCAACGTGCTCATAGATCGCAGTCAAGGCAAAATACAATACAGAGCACTGCAATGGAAGACCAAACACAATACAGGGCCAAGAGTCTCTCAAAGGACAGTCTATATACACGTGGAACGATATAATTCAAGTCGCGACACGGAGCCGTATGACACAAGACTGTCTTGAGCGGCGCTCGATATGAGCGCGGAGGAATATGGTAAAACACCCGTACAGAGCCGACCGATGCGTTACAAAATTCAACTACAAAGCAAGTTATGACATGAGGCCATACAAGTTCAAATGTGGCACGATACGATGCAGAACGTGATGCAGGGCCGTACGATGCGAGATAGACTCGAGCGGTCGGTCGAAATTAGTGCGGAGCAATAGCGTACGAGCCAAACGATGCGTTACAAAATTCAAACGGAGAGCGACAGAATACAAACGGTGACGCGAGGCCATACGAACCCAAATACAGAGCGCGCGCAATACAAAAAAGTTACGCCGGGCCGGGCGAGGCAACAGTGTCTCAAATGGCAGTCGATACGAGCACGGAGGGTTACGACACGATACGAGACCAAACACGGAGCGATACGGCACAAAACAAAGCACAAAGTGAGGCGGTCTCAGACGGTAGCCAAAACCTATGCAGACTGCTGGAACACAACACAGAACTGGAATATTTGATGTATGCAATGCCAGGCTTTAAGACCTACACCCGTAAGGGTGCAGGGATGAAATGCTGCAGGGGATCTCTGTGGAAACAGAACTTACCAGAGCAGAGCTGTCATGGCAACCCAGATCGCCTCCAGAAAGGCGACCCTCCAGAAACTTCTGTGATGCAAGATGCGCTTTAAGCTCTGATCACAAGACGAGAAGTGCTCAATGGGCTCTACGCCAAAGCAGCGAGGCATTAGAGAACCCACAGACACCTACTGAGGTGGGTGCCAAATGCCGAGAGCCCGTGGGGCAGTAGAGACCCCCGGAAAGCACCATACAGGAGACCGAACGCAGACAACACTAATGATGCTAGGACACAGACATAGGCCAGAAAGTTCACATCCTGCGGGTTGGACCCCAGGCCCTCTATCCACCCCCAGACATAACGGAGCCTAAGCAGCCCTCTCCGCAACAGTCGTTAAACCACCCTCCCGGCCCCACACCATCCACCGCTTTTGCCACTTACCCTTCGGAGGGCAGGGTCCAGAATCCATGCTCAGCAGCAGCGCTTCCTGTAACTGGGATGCTCCTGCATTCACCTGGTTCCTCTTAATCACCCGCAAGACAGAGCACCGCTAGTCACTGACAGGCCGGCTGGCATTGACTGCCACGATGACACACTCCTCAGAAGTGCCACGCTGCTCCTCCCCCCCAAAAAAATCAGATGTTGCAGCTGGCATATCCTACAGAAGCGAGAGAACCCAAGAGATAAAGCACTCATCCTGCTCTGGAGCCATAACCCGCTCTGCAGTTCCTGCCCTGATGCTCCTCTCTCCTCTGTTGACTCAACTTAAATCCTCGGCCGTTTGAGGAAAGCCCTCACGGTGCCTGTAAAGACCAAAGACAAACACTCAACCGAGTAGTCACATGATCCTCAGCGATTCGAGCCCAGCCGGACCGCGTAATGAGCCACTTGCCTCTTCTCAGACTAGCAATTGCTGTGTGGCTTCACCTCTCCAAAACACAGAGAAAAAAGTATGGCACCAAGATACTGCCCAAGTCCTCAGCCCGCTCGTGGCACTTCCTCTCTCCCGCTCCTTCACCTAGGCTGCTCGGAGACAGACTCTTCAGTTTGCTGTGCTGAGGCCTGGCCGCCGCCCGCGGAACACCAACAGGGTAATGATTCTAGCTACGTGTATATTATGACACGTCAGTAAATTGCTGATTTAGCACACTGGTCATGTCTCACCTTGCCAAAGACCGCTCCGGTGCGGATATCCCACCTCACACATTGATTCTGACCTACAAGACACCAAATAAGCTAGTCAAGATCCACTGACAGTCACGCCAGTTCTCAAACATCAGATGCCAGCCTGCCTCCATCTGGCACTCTGCTCACCTCTTCCATCACCCTTTGGCACATGGCTCATTGCTCCGCATCTAAAAAACCCAAACAAACCGCATAAAGCAATTCGCCTGGATGCTGACCGACAGCTTGACGAGACAAAAGGTCTGTCGTCTTTCTGTATATGCCTTCTAGATAGATCTAAAAAAAAACCAAAAAAACAAAGCCCAGGTATTGAGCCCCACGTATACAAGCTAAGGCACATGCAAGCTTTGACCCACTTGACCACCACAGAAACCGCTGCTCCCAGAAGGCCAGAGTCCAAGCTCTGGCACCTGGAAAACATGATGAAAATAACTCTGTTCCAGCTATCTACAGCTACTTGTCCAGAGATAGACCATACAGTGCTTTCCAGAACTATCAGGGCACGTCAACATAATATCACACCACTGTAAAGCTATGCTACCCACATCTTTAGTGTTTCTACACCCCTGGGCAGGGCAGCTCCAACCACACAGCAACGCCGAGCATGGACGCCACAAACATGACGGAGGCACAAGAAGATGGCAAGCGACAAGGATGACTCCCATACAGACGATGATGCCGGCAGAGAAACCCTGTGACACCACACAGGTGCGGATGCTTTAGAGCAGCCCCAGGAAAGAGAGGCGATGGCTGTGGCCCGAGAGAGAAAGCTCACGTCAAAACCAGAACGAAGGATGCATGAGAAGCTGAGCTTTAAGACCTAAGACTGTTAAGGACATGGGGATGAAAGCCCAAAAGCCAACTCCGTGCAAACAGAGCTCTCAACAGTGGAGCTGCAGGCACCACCTAGCCCAACACTGCAAGAGATGACCATTCAAACATCTACGATGCGCTGCATGCCAGACAAATGCGAGCTCTAAGCTATAATTGCAAAGCTCGTTGAGCTTTTCAGACAAAGTGGGCTGCAAGTGGCACCAGAAAAGATACAAGCTGAAGTGCCTTGGAGGTACTTGGGGTGGATGATCACTGAAACGTCGGTAACCCCCCAGAAGGTTGAATTAAGAATTCAGATTAAAACATTAAATGATGTACAAAAATTGGTAGGAGACGTTAACTGGATTCGACCGATTTGTGGGATCACAAACCAAGATATGGAGCCCCTGGTTCAGCTCTTGCGAGGGGATAGCAGGTTGAACTCTCCTCGGCAATTGACCAAGGAAGCCTGGGAAGCAGTAGCAAACATTTCTGAAAAGGTAACTCAAGCATTTAGTTCTAGGATAGACCCCTTGATAGGGATCACTTTGGCAGTAATCAATCATGAGCGACATCCCTATGCGCTTATAATACAGTGGATAACAAAGCTAGAATCAAAAGCGGACCCATTGAAAATTTTAGAGTGGGTCTTTTTGCCTCAGTAGCACAGAAAAACCATCACCACGAAAGTAGAGTGTTTTGCAAATTTGATTATGAAAGGGCGCAACAGAATTATTGATATATCGGCAAAGGACCTGAAAACGATTTTAGTAGCATTACAACAAGAATATTCAACTTGGGCTTTGCAGCACTCTGTTCCCTTGCAAACTGCATTAGCAGAATTTGAGGGTGACATTTAGATTCATTATCCATCACACAAAATGTTTACCTTTAAAAAAAACAAAAAAACAAAAAAACCCCCACAAACATGAAGTAGAAAAAAATCAAAGTGTAGTCAATATCCAGTTCAAGGTGCTACAGTATTTACGGATGGTGGTGGGAAAACAGGCAAGGCAGCAATAGTACGGCGAGAGCACGGAGAATGGAAAGAACGGGTACTTGTCGTGCCAGGATCAGTTCAAAGGGTAGAACTACAGGCAGTAATTGAAGCCTTTAAATTATGGTCTGAAGAACCTGTGAATATAATTACTGATTCTTTATATGTAGTTGGAGTACTCCAAAGATTGGAAGGTTGAATCCTCAGACAGGTAGAGCAGGAACAGCTATACCAACAATTTAGAACGCTTTGGTTTTTATTGCAGAAAAGACGACACCCTTATTACGTTATGCATATACGCAGCCATACCAACCTTCCAGGGGAATTGGTGGAAGGAAATGCAAGAGCTGATCGGCTGACTGCCGCAGTATGGGCTGGACCTGCTCCGGACTGTTTAGGTCAAGCGCAAGCCTCTCATGCCTTTTTCCATCAATCTGCCAAAGTTTTAGCGAGACAATTTAATCTAAGTGCAGGTGACGCTAGAGCTATTATACAGACTTGTGCTGATTGTCAACAAATAGGCCCAGGAATCGCGATTACGGTTAGTCCCGGAGGATTGCCTTCGCTACAACTATGGCAGATGGATGTGACACATGTTGCTGACTTTGGAAGATTTAAATATGTTCATGTTTCAATTGATTGCTATTCTGCAGTAGTTTGGGCCACTGCACAAACAGGAGAAACTAGTAGGCATGTACAAAAGCATTTGCGAGCTGCATTCGCAGCCCATGGTATACCCCTACAAATTAAAACCGATAATGGTCCTTGTTATGTAGCCCAGTCAAGCCAACCATTTCTTGCTCAATGGGGAGTGACGCATGTTACTGGAATACCACATCCCCCAACTGGACAAGCTATTGTTGAACGAATGAATCATTCCCTGAAGTGTTTATTGCAAAAACAAAAAGGGGGAGAGGCTACCACACCACCCCAAGAACGTTTGAATAAAGCCTTATATGTGTTAAATTATTTCCGTCTAGCAGAAGGAGAAACATGTAAAAGGAATGACAGGAAGTCTGTTTGCGTTAACACAAAATGTGCAAGTAAAAGTTAAAAATTTGGAAAAGAATATGTGGGAAGGACCTTTTCAACTGCTAACCTGGGGACGAGGTTATGCTTGTGTCATTACAGATTCTGGAACTTGTTTGGTACCCGCAAAATGGGTAAAACCATGGGTGAAACAGTCACCATCGTCGTCGTCGGACACATCTTGACACTACCAGGTGTCATCGCAATCTGGATGCCACCTCAGCCAAAAGAAAATGTATGGGTAAATCACACTGAAATTAGCAGTATCATGAGAGGAACATGGAAAGCTTTTAGGGCAAACCGCTCTAGAACTACAAATCCTTTGGTAAGATATAATATTGGTTTTCATAGCTTTATACAAGCACTTTTTCCATCACTAGAAGTAGCTTCTATCGCTAGGAGTAGTACAGCTAGAATTGTTTGCCTTGTAACATTCTGCTATTAATTTAAGCATAGTTGATATGTGACTGCTGGATTATGGCAAGATGCCGTGTAAACAAAACCTACGAACCAACAGACGGGGTGGCTGTGGCGCGTGCAGCACGTCTGGCCAGCGGGCACATGCGCCATAGGCTCCCTGTGTTGAGAGGTGGCAACCGAGGCATGTTCTGACACTCGCTGGCCACGTGTGTCGAAACTCGTTCCTTGGCAAAGGTATAAATACCGGGATTTCCCGAAGAGCAGGGGGATCGGTGTACGGCAAGGCCACCGTTGCCTCCGTGGGGACGCCCACGTAAAGCTGGCACCTACCGACTGCTGGGCTGAGTTCACGGCACAGGACGATACAAGAATGCACAGATGGTCCATCTTCCTCACAGTCGTTGGGTTGCAAATGATCCATCAGGTTTTGTTTATAGATAAACAAAAAGGGGGAGATGTTGGGATCACCCTGCAAGGGCTCGACCTTAAGGAGAAGGAGCTGTGGTGTTGATCTGCACGGCTCGACCTTAAGAAGAAGGAGCTGTGGCACTGAGAAGCTGGTAAACAGCTGGATATCTGCTCGGCTCGGCCTTGAGGAGAAGGAGCTGTGGAAAACAACTAAGCAGCAGCAAAGGAGTGCAGGAACACCTGCAGGCGGCGAATCCTGACTGTGTGAGAGGCGCGTGGACAGCGCGTGATATTTTGTATATAACCAATTGCAAGAATGCGTGTAACAAGCTGTAACCAATCATGAGTCTGTACGCAGTGACTAAACAAAGACTATGATATATATTGGAGTCAGACAAGACAATAAACGGCTTTGGAATATAACTCTCATAGAGTTGTGAAGTCCATCCTTCTCCCGCATAACCCTAATGCCCTAACCCTAACCCCTAACCCTAAACCATAACCCTAACCCCTAACCCTAACCCCTAAACCCTAACCCCCTAACCCTAACCCCCACCCTAACCCAAACCCCCTAACCCTAACCCCTAACCCCAACCTCCTAACCCCCACCCCCTAACCCTAACACCTAACCACAACCCTAACCCCTAAGCCTAACCCCTAACCCCAACCACTAACCCCTAACCCTAATCCCCTAACCCCAACCACTAACCCCTAACCCTAACCCCTAAACCCTAACCCCTAAACCCTAACCCCCACCCTAAACCCTAACCCTAACCCCCTAAGCCCAACCCCAACCCTAACCCCCTAATCCTAACCCCTAACCCCAACCCTTACCCGAACCCCCTAACCCCAACCCCCTGACCCTAACCCCCTAACCCTAACCCCCACCCTAACCCCAGCCCCCTAAGCCTAACCCCCTAACCCTAACCCCTAACCCCAACCCCCTAACCCTAACCCCCTAACCCTAACCCCCTAACCCCTAACCCCAACCCCCTAAGCCTAACCCTCTAAGCCTAACCCCCTAACCCCTAACCCCAACCCCCTAACCCCAACCCCCTAATCCCAACCCTTACCCGAACCCCCTAACCCCAACCCCCTAACCCTAACCCCCACCCCCAACCCACACCCAACCCCCCCCAACCCCAACCGCCTAACCCTAACCCCCACCCCCAACCCACACCCAACCCCCCCCAACCCCAACCCCCTAACCCCCTAACCCCAACCCTAACCCCAACCCTAACCCCTAACCCCAACCCCCTAACCCCAACCCCAACCCCACCCCAACCCTTACCGTAACCACCCTAACCCCAACCGCTAACAACCCGAACCCCAACCCCTAACCCTAATGGCCCTAACCCTAACGGCCCTAACCCCCTAACCCTAACGACCCTAACCCTAACCCCAAACCCAACGCTAATGACCTAAACCCTAGCCGGGAACCACGTAACGTCAGGTCCTAACCCTCCGCGGCGAGCAGAGGGGGACTTCCGGGCCCCGGAGGACTTCCGTATCGGCGAGCAGTCCTCCGGGGCGAGCAGAGGGGCACTTCCGGGCCCCGGAGGACTTCCGTATCAGCGAGCAGTCCTCCGGGAGGGCTACGGAGGCCCATGGTGCATCGAGGTGGAGCTGGGCAGCCATTTGCGGTCGCCGAAGTCCTCCGGGGGTGTAGAGACAGATCTGTCGGCTGGCTGGGGTGGCCCGTCGTACAGAGAGATGGAGCTTGGGTGTTAGTTCGTGGTTTGGGAGCGTAGAGAGATGCGTCGTCGTGTGGTGTTCTGGAGTGTGAAAGGAAATGAAAAAGGTACCTCATTTGCATACATAATTGACGTATTTGTGTAGTTAGAGGTTACCCTATATTCTAATTGGGAGTAATGCATAATTGTTATGGTGTGGATTGCTTATGGATTACTCCCAACTGGAATACGGGGTACTATGTATACCTAGGGTGTGTTTCTTGGTCAGTATAAAAAAATCGAAATATAATAAGTCTGGTGCAGCAGTAGAAAACGGCACCTCCCTGGGAGCAATTTGTTGAAGTTTAATATATTATTCATTTAAATGAATAATTAGTCCCAGGGAGGTGCCGTTTTCTACTGCTGCTAAATCATGTTTTCATTGATGTCTGCCTCAAACATAAGAACATGAAAGACAAAAAGACAGACACCAAAAAAAAAATCCCCTAAATCAATGACAAGACACCAAACCAACTGAATTCACAGACAAGATGACAGAAACCAAAAAACCCCAAAGACAAAACTATGCAGAAAAAATGTAAAACAAAACATGAGACACACACAAAAACAAGCCTGAGAAAGACCAACAAAAAAGATGCAAGGGCAACAAAGACACAGACAAAAGGCAGAGACAGACAAAAAAAAAAAATCGAGAGAACACAAGAGAGCAAATTAATCTTTATTGGTTGGACATTTTTCTACCTACCTCTGGGGGTCTAAGAAGTACTCTTTCAACTATCATTAGGAGCTCTCACAGCAGTTAAGGTGATTTTATAGACTGATGTAACATTCCACCATTACTGCCTAAGCTTGACATTCTCCTTCTCTTACTCCTCAGATGTAATTCCATCCCGCTATTGTCTAACAGTGCTGTTTTCTTTGGACACCAGTTATGCTTAAGTAGTCATCTACATTTCTTTAAAACTATGCAAATTTACAAAAATCTACTTTACACAGCTAGTAATGCACATGCTTCCTTTTAACATATCACTATCTAGAGGTACGCGTAGCAGTTAACAACTCTCCCAGAGCTGCAGGAGATTCTTTCGCTCAAAGAATCACTTACAAACTTTATTTCCATTACTTTGGGAGTCCCAGTTGAGAGCTGCCTATGCCTGCACAAGTTCTCCTCTTTCTTTTCCCCGGCGCCTCTGTTTACCTGTGTGCGTGACAGACGCTCGCTTAGCTTTGTACTGTCGTTTCCTTTTTCCGTTACCACAGTGATTTTGATTGGGATACTTTACTGCCTAGAGTGGTTCTGTTAATTTTTTTTTTTGGTGTGTTTCCATTGACCCACAACTAACTCCAAGCAAGCCTTCTAACAGCATTATTTACACCTGGCCTCAAAAATTTACTTGTACTACCAATATTAAAAATACTTTCTTCCTTACCATAAGGGTAGCAATTACTTGAACATTTACTCAGTTTTCACTCGTGCTTCTTATACACACACACACAACCTCTAAAAACTCATCCTTACGTTAATAGCAGTTGCAACGATTTAGTGCCTGTGATTCTTCCTGTAGTGGCTTGCACGATTCTCATTCCCATTAGGTACTCCGTCTGTTGCTTCACACATATCTGTTTTCATCTCTGAGGCGACGTCTCCGCGATCGGTATTCCCAGGCAGAGCGTGAGACCGTTCCGCTCGTCCCGATGGGCCCTGCTAAAACAACAATTGACAAACAACATTACATCACAAACCACAACACCCGTCAAAAGAATTTACAATGCTACTAATACAAAATACAGTTAGGCCTCCCTGCTTCACAATCCGGTCCTTTTCAATAACAGCCGATGACCCCCCACACCCTGCGACTGCAACCGGCAGCTTAACAACATACTGTCCTGCAACGACAGGCACCAACCACGTTCCAGAGGAACGTTCCCCAGGAACGGCATTCCGCAAGAGCCTTGAAAAAGTCACCCTGCCTGCAAAAACCTCAGCCTGAACCCCTCAAGAATAACCTCAGCTGGGATTCTAGTTTGCTTATTCTCTACATGTCTAAAAAAATCTCTCTTCCACTTACAAGCTGCAAGGACAAATTAGAAAAACATACACAAACACAAATCATACAGTGTTAAAACACATTCAAAACACCGCCCATTTGGCTATCACACAAACCACCCCTGACTCTCGGCTCATCCGTTCTGCCGCCTGCCTGCCGCAATGAGCCGTGGCCCACATCTACGGGGCTCCTCGGGAACGCCGCTTCCGGGAGCCTCAAAAACCGATCACCCTGCCTGCAAAAACCCCGGCCCGAGCACGACCTGCGTCCAAACATTGGCGATGAACATCGCCTCGCAGAGCGGCCGGGACTGGGGAAAAAAAACCCCAGCCGAGGGAAAAAAAAAAAAAAATCGCCCGGCTGGGGTTTGTTTTTTTTTTTTTTTAAATAAAAAATTGATCTCCTGTCTGTATTACATATAACCTAAAACAAAAAAGCCACACATACCAGGTTAGACCCACCCCCCACCCCCCCACCTCCAACGTGTCCGTTTCACCACCCACCAACCACGATGGCAGATCACCCCATATCTAAGGGGTCCACCCCAATCATGCCGGGAACTGCCTCACCACATCCCTCTAGACATCACCGCTCCACATGATTCTATAGCATCAGCCTTTGTAACCAGAAACCAAGAAAGATGCTTCCCTAGGTGTGCCCCTGCTGCTCCTCTTCCCTTTGAATTGTCCGCTCTGGCACGATCGGCTCGAGAATATGCCCCGGGGACACGCGTCACCCCGTGCCTCCTGCAAAATGCTACGTAAGAGACTCTACGGCCCGCTTGCCGATAGCTACTGGCTGCCCCCAGAAGCGGGCCATACAACCTCCACCCAAACAGGCCATGCTAATTGACACATTATCCTCCTGTGCTTTGACTATTCCATCCTGACAAGAGTTACTACACAGAGGCAATGCGGCTCCACCTCAAATACACATATACACGCTCCACAAACGTTACCTAAAGGTGCTAGAATACCACACAGGGGAGACTTAATGCCAAGCCGACAGAGCCTGACGGTAAGCACAATGGTGCTGAGGACGCACAGCACAAACTCTGGCGTGGCTCTGCTGTGCAAGAATGCCATACTCTGGAGACCTAAGACGACCCCACCGCTAGGAATAAACCCCTGGAAAAACTCTCAAGAAAGTCAGACGTGAGAGCTGAGGGCAAAGCCCGAGCAACAGCCACAAGACAGACTGACCAAAAGCACCTACTATGCTAAACTACACCGACAGCATCATGCTTCTACGTCACACCACAAAAAGATGCGGTCGATTGGCGCTAGACCGATGACTCGAGCCTGTGTGGGCATGACTGATGGCTACCGCACATCACAGTAGGATGTGAGTATGCCTGAGGCACCTTGGATGCAAGTGCCAAAACACACACCGAGATGTTTGATAAGGTACGCTTACGAACACACACTAGACGTTCCACACGACCCTTCCCACTCATCCCAGAGCTGTTTTGCCAGCACATGCATCGTGATGCGTATCGCTCCCTCCGCCCGCACAAGACCAATTCCCCGCAAGCTACCCTCCCGTTACGCCGACGTTTAGACGCGCTCGGTCTCCACGACCTGCGGATTTTTGCTGCGCCGCGTTGCTTTTGTGGTGCCTCTGGTCACGGTCCATTGTCAATGGCCATCCTCGGTAGCGGACGTGTCACTAAATGCAAGATGCCGTTAATCGCTTCGTGCCGCTCTGCCGCTCGCAAACACAAAATCCAAAGCTGTTGAACGCACACCTTGTCTGTGAGAGAACGAAGCTCCGCAGCTCTGCTCATCTGCTCCTCTCTGATTCCAAAGATAACGCTTCACAGTCAGAGACCTCTGTGGCACCTGAAAATCCAGAGCAGCGCAATGCTAGATCTGCCCTAAAGTGACAGATCGCTCTGATGCCTGTCACACGCTGCTCCTCGGACCTCGATTCCTCAACCGTTTCCACAGGCTTGCTACAAGGTGCCTGCAAAAAAATCAGGAAAACCATTGCCAACTTAGAGACTTTGCTCATGCTACCTCACGAACTGTGATCTGCTCAACTCCCACCCACATACACAGAGACCTCAAGGTCACTTAAACCCTCTATGCTGGCTCTGCAATGCCATACGATACCAACATAAAGACAGCCGTACGATGCGTGTGCAAACATAATGCTGTACGATGCAACGTGCTCATAGATCGCAGTCAAGGCAAAATACAATACAGAGCACTGCAATGGAAGACCAAACACAATACAGGGCCAAGAGTCTCTCAAAGGACAGTCTATATACACGTGGAACGATATAATTCAAGTCGCGACACGGAGCCGTATGACACAAGACTGTCTTGAGCGGCGCTCGATATGAGCGCGGAGGAATATGGTAAAACACCCGTACAGAGCCGACCGATGCGTTACAAAATTCAACTACAAAGCAAGTTATGACATGAGGCCATACAAGTTCAAATGTGGCACGATACGATGCAGAACGTGATGCAGGGCCGTACGATGCGAGATAGACTCGAGCGGTCGGTCGAAATTAGTGCGGAGCAATAGCGTACGAGCCAAACGATGCGTTACAAAATTCAAACGGAGAGCGACAGAATACAAACGGTGACGCGAGGCCATACGAACCCAAATACAGAGCGCGCGCAATACAAAAAAGTTACGCCGGGCCGGGCGAGGCAACAGTGTCTCAAATGGCAGTCGATACGAGCACGGAGGGTTACGACACGATACGAGACCAAACACGGAGCGATACGGCACAAAACAAAGCACAAAGTGAGGCGGTCTCAGACGGTAGCCAAAACCTATGCAGACTGCTGGAACACAACACAGAACTGGAATATTTGATGTATGCAATGCCAGGCTTTAAGACCTACACCCGTAAGGGTGCAGGGATGAAATGCTGCAGGGGATCTCTGTGGAAACAGAACTTACCAGAGCAGAGCTGTCATGGCAACCCAGATCGCCTCCACAAAGGCGACCCTCCAGAAACTTCTGTGATGCAAGATGCGCTTTAAGCTCTGATCACAAGACGAGAAGTGCTCAATGGGCTCTACGCCAAAGCAGCGAGGCATTAGAGAACCCACAGACACCTACTGAGGTGGGTGCCAAATGCCGAGAGCCCGTGGGGCAGTAGAGACCCCCGGAAAGCACCATACAGGAGACCGAACGCAGACAACACTAATGATGCTAGGACACAGACATAGGCCAGAAAGTTCACATCCTGCGGGTTGGACCCCAGGCCCTCTATCCACCCCCAGACATAACGGAGCCTAAGCAGCCCTCTCCGCAACAGTCGTTAAACCACCCTCCCGGCCCCACACCATCCACCGCTTTTGCCACTTACCCTTCGGAGGGCAGGGTCCAGAATCCATGCTCAGCAGCAGCGCTTCCTGTAACTGGGATGCTCCTGCATTCACCTGGTTCCTCTTAATCACCCGCAAGACAGAGCACCGCTAGTCACTGACAGGCCGGCTGGCATTGACTGCCACGATGACACACTCCTCAGAAGTGCCACGCTGCTCCTCCCCCCCAAAAAAATCAGATGTTGCAGCTGGCATATCCTACAGAAGCGAGAGAACCCAAGAGATAAAGCACTCATCCTGCTCTGGAGCCATAACCCGCTCTGCAGTTCCTGCCCTGATGCTCCTCTCTCCTCTGTTGACTCAACTTAAATCCTCGGCCGTTTGAGGAAAGCCCTCACGGTGCCTGTAAAGACCAAAGACAAACACTCAACCGAGTAGTCACATGATCCTCAGCGATTCGAGCCCAGCCGGACCGCGTAATGAGCCACTTGCCTCTTCTCAGACTAGCAATTGCTGTGTGGCTTCACCTCTCCAAAACACAGAGAAAAAAGTATGGCACCAAGATACTGCCCAAGTCCTCAGCCCGCTCGTGGCACTTCCTCTCTCCCGCTCCTTCACCTAGGCTGCTCGGAGACAGACTCTTCAGTTTGCTGTGCTGAGGCCTGGCCGCCGCCCGCGGAACACCAACAGGGTAATGATTCTAGCTACGTGTATATTATGACACGTCAGTAAATTGCTGATTTAGCACACTGGTCATGTCTCACCTTGCCAAAGACCGCTCCGGTGCGGATATCCCACCTCACACATTGATTCTGACCTACAAGACACCAAATAAGCTAGTCAAGATCCACTGACAGTCACGCCAGTTCTCAAACATCAGATGCCAGCCTGCCTCCATCTGGCACTCTGCTCACCTCTTCCATCACCCTTTGGCACATGGCTCATTGCTCCGCATCTAAAAAACCCAAACAAACCGCATAAAGCAATTCGCCTGGATGCTGACCGACAGCTTGACGAGACAAAAGGTCTGTCGTCTTTCTGTATATGCCTTCTAGATAGATCTAAAAAAAAACCAAAAAAACAAAGCCCAGGTATTGAGCCCCACGTATACAAGCTAAGGCACATGCAAGCTTTGACCCACTTGACCACCACAGAAACCGCTGCTCCCAGAAGGCCAGAGTCCAAGCTCTGGCACCTGGAAAACATGATGAAAATAACTCTGTTCCAGCTATCTACAGCTACTTGTCCAGAGATAGACCATACAGTGCTTTCCAGAACTATCAGGGCACGTCAACATAATATCACACCACTGTAAAGCTATGCTACCCACATCTTTAGTGTTTCTACACCCCTGGGCAGGGCAGCTCCAACCACACAGCAACGCCGAGCATGGACGCCACAAACATGACGGAGGCACAAGAAGATGGCAAGCGACAAGGATGACTCCCATACAGACGATGATGCCGGCAGAGAAACCCTGTGACACCACACAGGTGCGGATGCTTTAGAGCAGCCCCAGGAAAGAGAGGCGATGGCTGTGGCCCGAGAGAGAAAGCTCACGTCAAAACCAGAACGAAGGATGCATGAGAAGCTGAGCTTTAAGACCTAAGACTGTTAAGGACATGGGGATGAAAGCCCAAAAGCCAACTCCGTGCAAACAGAGCTCTCAACAGTGGAGCTGCAGGCACCACCTAGCCCAACACTGCAAGAGATGACCATTCAAACATCTACGATGCGCTGCATGCCAGACAAATGCGAGCTCTAAGCTATAATTGCAAAGCTCGTTGAGCTTTTCAGACAAAGTGGGCTGCAAGTGGCACCAGAAAAGATACAAGCTGAAGTGCCTTGGAGGTACTTGGGGTGGATGATCACTGAAACGTCGGTAACCCCCCAGAAGGTTGAATTAAGAATTCAGATTAAAACATTAAATGATGTACAAAAATTGGTAGGAGACGTTAACTGGATTCGACCGATTTGTGGGATCACAAACCAAGATATGGAGCCCCTGGTTCAGCTCTTGCGAGGGGATAGCAGGTTGAACTCTCCTCGGCAATTGACCAAGGAAGCCTGGGAAGCAGTAGCAAACATTTCTGAAAAGGTAACTCAAGCATTTAGTTCTAGGATAGACCCCTTGATAGGGATCACTTTGGCAGTAATCAATCATGAGCGACATCCCTATGCGCTTATAATACAGTGGATAACAAAGCTAGAATCAAAAGCGGACCCATTGAAAATTTTAGAGTGGGTCTTTTTGCCTCAGTAGCACAGAAAAACCATCACCACGAAAGTAGAGTGTTTTGCAAATTTGATTATGAAAGGGCGCAACAGAATTATTGATATATCGGCAAAGGACCTGAAAACGATTTTAGTAGCATTACAACAAGAATATTCAACTTGGGCTTTGCAGCACTCTGTTCCCTTGCAAACTGCATTAGCAGAATTTGAGGGTGACATTTAGATTCATTATCCATCACACAAAATGTTTACCTTTAAAAAAAACAAAAAAACAAAAAAACCCCCACAAACATGAAGTAGAAAAAAATCAAAGTGTAGTCAATATCCAGTTCAAGGTGCTACAGTATTTACGGATGGTGGTGGGAAAACAGGCAAGGCAGCAATAGTACGGCGAGAGCACGGAGAATGGAAAGAACGGGTACTTGTCGTGCCAGGATCAGTTCAAAGGGTAGAACTACAGGCAGTAATTGAAGCCTTTAAATTATGGTCTGAAGAACCTGTGAATATAATTACTGATTCTTTATATGTAGTTGGAGTACTCCAAAGATTGGAAGGTTGAATCCTCAGACAGGTAGAGCAGGAACAGCTATACCAACAATTTAGAACGCTTTGGTTTTTATTGCAGAAAAGACGACACCCTTATTACGTTATGCATATACGCAGCCATACCAACCTTCCAGGGGAATTGGTGGAAGGAAATGCAAGAGCTGATCGGCTGACTGCCGCAGTATGGGCTGGACCTGCTCCGGACTGTTTAGGTCAAGCGCAAGCCTCTCATGCCTTTTTCCATCAATCTGCCAAAGTTTTAGCGAGACAATTTAATCTAAGTGCAGGTGACGCTAGAGCTATTATACAGACTTGTGCTGATTGTCAACAAATAGGCCCAGGAATCGCGATTACGGTTAGTCCCGGAGGATTGCCTTCGCTACAACTATGGCAGATGGATGTGACACATGTTGCTGACTTTGGAAGATTTAAATATGTTCATGTTTCAATTGATTGCTATTCTGCAGTAGTTTGGGCCACTGCACAAACAGGAGAAACTAGTAGGCATGTACAAAAGCATTTGCGAGCTGCATTCGCAGCCCATGGTATACCCCTACAAATTAAAACCGATAATGGTCCTTGTTATGTAGCCCAGTCAAGCCAACCATTTCTTGCTCAATGGGGAGTGACGCATGTTACTGGAATACCACATCCCCCAACTGGACAAGCTATTGTTGAACGAATGAATCATTCCCTGAAGTGTTTATTGCAAAAACAAAAAGGGGGAGAGGCTACCACACCACCCCAAGAACGTTTGAATAAAGCCTTATATGTGTTAAATTATTTCCGTCTAGCAGAAGGAGAAACATGTAAAAGGAATGACAGGAAGTCTGTTTGCGTTAACACAAAATGTGCAAGTAAAAGTTAAAAATTTGGAAAAGAATATGTGGGAAGGACCTTTTCAACTGCTAACCTGGGGACGAGGTTATGCTTGTGTCATTACAGATTCTGGAACTTGTTTGGTACCCGCAAAATGGGTAAAACCATGGGTGAAACAGTCACCATCGTCGTCGTCGGACACATCTTGACACTACCAGGTGTCATCGCAATCTGGATGCCACCTCAGCCAAAAGAAAATGTATGGGTAAATCACACTGAAATTAGCAGTATCATGAGAGGAACATGGAAAGCTTTTAGGGCAAACCGCTCTAGAACTACAAATCCTTTGGTAAGATATAATATTGGTTTTCATAGCTTTATACAAGCACTTTTTCCATCACTAGAAGTAGCTTCTATCGCTAGGAGTAGTACAGCTAGAATTGTTTGCCTTGTAACATTCTGCTATTAATTTAAGCATAGTTGATATGTGACTGCTGGATTATGGCAAGATGCCGTGTAAACAAAACCTACGAACCAACAGACGGGGTGGCTGTGGCGCGTGCAGCACGTCTGGCCAGCGGGCACATGCGCCATAGGCTCCCTGTGTTGAGAGGTGGCAACCGAGGCATGTTCTGACACTCGCTGGCCACGTGTGTCGAAACTCGTTCCTTGGCAAAGGTATAAATACCGGGATTTCCCGAAGAGCAGGGGGATCGGTGTACGGCAAGGCCACCGTTGCCTCCGTGGGGACGCCCACGTAAAGCTGGCACCTACCGACTGCTGGGCTGAGTTCACGGCACAGGACGATACAAGAATGCACAGATGGTCCATCTTCCTCACAGTCGTTGGGTTGCAAATGATCCATCAGGTTTTGTTTATAGATAAACAAAAAGGGGGAGATGTTGGGATCACCCTGCAAGGGCTCGACCTTAAGGAGAAGGAGCTGTGGTGTTGATCTGCACGGCTCGACCTTAAGAAGAAGGAGCTGTGGCACTGAGAAGCTGGTAAACAGCTGGATATCTGCTCGGCTCGGCCTTGAGGAGAAGGAGCTGTGGAAAACAACTAAGCAGCAGCAAAGGAGTGCAGGAACACCTGCAGGCGGCGAATCCTGACTGTGTGAGAGGCGCGTGGACAGCGCGTGATATTTTGTATATAACCAATTGCAAGAATGCGTGTAACAAGCTGTAACCAATCATGAGTCTGTACGCAGTGACTAAACAAAGACTATGATATATATTGGAGTCAGACAAGACAATAAACGGCTTTGGAATATAACTCTCATAGAGTTGTGAAGTCCATCCTTCTCCCGCATAACCCTAATGCCCTAACCCTAACCCCTAACCCTAAACCATAACCCTAACCCCTAACCCTAACCCCTAAACCCTAACCCCCTAACCCTAACCCCCACCCTAACCCAAACCCCCTAACCCTAACCCCTAACCCCAACCTCCTAACCCCCACCCCCTAACCCTAACACCTAACCACAACCCTAACCCCTAAGCCTAACCCCTAACCCCAACCACTAACCCCTAACCCTAATCCCCTAACCCCAACCACTAACCCCTAACCCTAACCCCTAAACCCTAACCCCTAAACCCTAACCCCCACCCTAAACCCTAACCCTAACCCCCTAAGCCCAACCCCAACCCTAACCCCCTAATCCTAACCCCTAACCCCAACCCTTACCCGAACCCCCTAACCCCAACCCCCTGACCCTAACCCCCTAACCCTAACCCCCACCCTAACCCCAGCCCCCTAAGCCTAACCCCCTAACCCTAACCCCTAACCCCAACCCCCTAACCCTAACCCCCTAACCCTAACCCCCTAACCCCTAACCCCAACCCCCTAAGCCTAACCCTCTAAGCCTAACCCCCTAACCCCTAACCCCAACCCCCTAACCCCAACCCCCTAATCCCAACCCTTACCCGAACCCCCTAACCCCAACCCCCTAACCCTAACCCCCACCCCCAACCCACACCCAACCCCCCCCAACCCCAACCGCCTAACCCTAACCCCCACCCCCAACCCACACCCAACCCCCCCCAACCCCAACCCCCTAACCCCCTAACCCCAACCCTAACCCCAACCCTAACCCCTAACCCCAACCCCCTAACCCCAACCCCAACCCCACCCCAACCCTTACCGTAACCACCCTAACCCCAACCGCTAACAACCCGAACCCCAACCCCTAACCCTAATGGCCCTAACCCTAACGGCCCTAACCCCCTAACCCTAACGACCCTAACCCTAACCCCAAACCCAACGCTAATGACCTAAACCCTAGCCGGGAACCACGTAACGTCAGGTCCTAACCCTCCGCGGCGAGCAGAGGGGGACTTCCGGGCCCCGGAGGACTTCCGTATCGGCGAGCAGTCCTCCGGGGCGAGCAGAGGGGCACTTCCGGGCCCCGGAGGACTTCCGTATCAGCGAGCAGTCCTCCGGGAGGGCTACGGAGGCCCATGGTGCATCGAGGTGGAGCTGGGCAGCCATTTGCGGTCGCCGAAGTCCTCCGGGGGTGTAGAGACAGATCTGTCGGCTGGCTGGGGTGGCCCGTCGTACAGAGAGATGGAGCTTGGGTGTTAGTTCGTGGTTTGGGAGCGTAGAGAGATGCGTCGTCGTGTGGTGTTCTGGAGTGTGAAAGGAAATGAAAAAGGTACCTCATTTGCATACATAATTGACGTATTTGTGTAGTTAGAGGTTACCCTATATTCTAATTGGGAGTAATGCATAATTGTTATGGTGTGGATTGCTTATGGATTACTCCCAACTGGAATACGGGGTACTATGTATACCTAGGGTGTGTTTCTTGGTCAGTATAAAAAAATCGAAATATAATAAGTCTGGTGCAGCAGTAGAAAACGGCACCTCCCTGGGAGCAATTTGTTGAAGTTTAATATATTATTCAT
The DNA here is from genome assembly GCF_964289735.1 of Phaethon aethereus. NCBI lineage: Eukaryota > Metazoa > Chordata > Aves > Phaethontiformes > Phaethontidae > Phaethon > Phaethon aethereus. The sequence continues at coordinate 4,027 of NW_028114145.1, read as the reverse complement.
TTAAATGAATAATTAGTCCCAGGGAGGTGCCGTTTTCTACTGCTGCTAAATCATGTTTTCATTGATGTCTGCCTCAAACATAAGAACATGAAAGACAAAAAGACAGACACCAAAAAAAAAATCCCCTAAATCAATGACAAGACACCAAACCAACTGAATTCACAGACAAGATGACAGAAACCAAAAAACCCCAAAGACAAAACTATGCAGAAAAAATGTAAAACAAAACATGAGACACACACAAAAACAAGCCTGAGAAAGACCAACAAAAAAGATGCAAGGGCAACAAAGACACAGACAAAAGGCAGAGACAGACAAAAAAAAAAAATCGAGAGAACACAAGAGAGCAAATTAATCTTTATTGGTTGGACATTTTTCTACCTACCTCTGGGGGTCTAAGAAGTACTCTTTCAACTATCATTAGGAGCTCTCACAGCAGTTAAGGTGATTTTATAGACTGATGTAACATTCCACCATTACTGCCTAAGCTTGACATTCTCCTTCTCTTACTCCTCAGATGTAATTCCATCCCGCTATTGTCTAACAGTGCTGTTTTCTTTGGACACCAGTTATGCTTAAGTAGTCATCTACATTTCTTTAAAACTATGCAAATTTACAAAAATCTACTTTACACAGCTAGTAATGCACATGCTTCCTTTTAACATATCACTATCTAGAGGTACGCGTAGCAGTTAACAACTCTCCCAGAGCTGCAGGAGATTCTTTCGCTCAAAGAATCACTTACAAACTTTATTTCCATTACTTTGGGAGTCCCAGTTGAGAGCTGCCTATGCCTGCACAAGTTCTCCTCTTTCTTTTCCCCGGCGCCTCTGTTTACCTGTGTGCGTGACAGACGCTCGCTTAGCTTTGTACTGTCGTTTCCTTTTTCCGTTACCACAGTGATTTTGATTGGGATACTTTACTGCCTAGAGTGGTTCTGTTAATTTTTTTTTTTGGTGTGTTTCCATTGACCCACAACTAACTCCAAGCAAGCCTTCTAACAGCATTATTTACACCTGGCCTCAAAAATTTACTTGTACTACCAATATTAAAAATACTTTCTTCCTTACCATAAGGGTAGCAATTACTTGAACATTTACTCAGTTTTCACTCGTGCTTCTTATACACACACACACAACCTCTAAAAACTCATCCTTACGTTAATAGCAGTTGCAACGATTTAGTGCCTGTGATTCTTCCTGTAGTGGCTTGCACGATTCTCATTCCCATTAGGTACTCCGTCTGTTGCTTCACACATATCTGTTTTCATCTCTGAGGCGACGTCTCCGCGATCGGTATTCCCAGGCAGAGCGTGAGACCGTTCCGCTCGTCCCGATGGGCCCTGCTAAAACAACAATTGACAAACAACATTACATCACAAACCACAACACCCGTCAAAAGAATTTACAATGCTACTAATACAAAATACAGTTAGGCCTCCCTGCTTCACAATCCGGTCCTTTTCAATAACAGCCGATGACCCCCCACACCCTGCGACTGCAACCGGCAGCTTAACAACATACTGTCCTGCAACGACAGGCACCAACCACGTTCCAGAGGAACGTTCCCCAGGAACGGCATTCCGCAAGAGCCTTGAAAAAGTCACCCTGCCTGCAAAAACCTCAGCCTGAACCCCTCAAGAATAACCTCAGCTGGGATTCTAGTTTGCTTATTCTCTACATGTCTAAAAAAATCTCTCTTCCACTTACAAGCTGCAAGGACAAATTAGAAAAACATACACAAACACAAATCATACAGTGTTAAAACACATTCAAAACACCGCCCATTTGGCTATCACACAAACCACCCCTGACTCTCGGCTCATCCGTTCTGCCGCCTGCCTGCCGCAATGAGCCGTGGCCCACATCTACGGGGCTCCTCGGGAACGCCGCTTCCGGGAGCCTCAAAAACCGATCACCCTGCCTGCAAAAACCCCGGCCCGAGCACGACCTGCGTCCAAACATTGGCGATGAACATCGCCTCGCAGAGCGGCCGGGACTGGGGAAAAAAAACCCCAGCCGAGGGAAAAAAAAAAAAAAATCGCCCGGCTGGGGTTTGTTTTTTTTTTTTTTTAAATAAAAAATTGATCTCCTGTCTGTATTACATATAACCTAAAACAAAAAAGCCACACATACCAGGTTAGACCCACCCCCCACCCCCCCACCTCCAACGTGTCCGTTTCACCACCCACCAACCACGATGGCAGATCACCCCATATCTAAGGGGTCCACCCCAATCATGCCGGGAACTGCCTCACCACATCCCTCTAGACATCACCGCTCCACATGATTCTATAGCATCAGCCTTTGTAACCAGAAACCAAGAAAGATGCTTCCCTAGGTGTGCCCCTGCTGCTCCTCTTCCCTTTGAATTGTCCGCTCTGGCACGATCGGCTCGAGAATATGCCCCGGGGACACGCGTCACCCCGTGCCTCCTGCAAAATGCTACGTAAGAGACTCTACGGCCCGCTTGCCGATAGCTACTGGCTGCCCCCAGAAGCGGGCCATACAACCTCCACCCAAACAGGCCATGCTAATTGACACATTATCCTCCTGTGCTTTGACTATTCCATCCTGACAAGAGTTACTACACAGAGGCAATGCGGCTCCACCTCAAATACACATATACACGCTCCACAAACGTTACCTAAAGGTGCTAGAATACCACACAGGGGAGACTTAATGCCAAGCCGACAGAGCCTGACGGTAAGCACAATGGTGCTGAGGACGCACAGCACAAACTCTGGCGTGGCTCTGCTGTGCAAGAATGCCATACTCTGGAGACCTAAGACGACCCCACCGCTAGGAATAAACCCCTGGAAAAACTCTCAAGAAAGTCAGACGTGAGAGCTGAGGGCAAAGCCCGAGCAACAGCCACAAGACAGACTGACCAAAAGCACCTACTATGCTAAACTACACCGACAGCATCATGCTTCTACGTCACACCACAAAAAGATGCGGTCGATTGGCGCTAGACCGATGACTCGAGCCTGTGTGGGCATGACTGATGGCTACCGCACATCACAGTAGGATGTGAGTATGCCCGAGGCACCTTGGATGCAAGTGCCAAAACACACACCGAGATGTTTGATAAGGTACGCTTACGAACACACACTAGACGTTCCACACGACCCTTCCCACTCATCCCAGAGCTGTTTTGCCAGCACATGCATCGTGATGCGTATCGCTCCCTCCGCCCGCACAAGACCAATTCCCCGCAAGCTACCCTCCCGTTACGCCGACGTTTAGACGCGCTCGGTCTCCACGACCTGCGGATTTTTGCTGCGCCGCGTTGCTTTTGTGGTGCCTCTGGTCACGGTCCATTGTCAATGGCCATCCTCGGTAGCGGACGTGTCACTAAATGCAAGATGCCGTTAATCGCTTCGTGCCGCTCTGCCGCTCGCAAACACAAAATCCAAAGCTGTTGAACGCACACCTTGTCTGTGAGAGAACGAAGCTCCGCAGCTCTGCTCATCTGCTCCTCTCTGATTCCAAAGATAACGCTTCACAGTCAGAGACCTCTGTGGCACCTGAAAATCCAGAGCAGCGCAATGCTAGATCTGCCCTAAAGTGACAGATCGCTCTGATGCCTGTCACACGCTGCTCCTCGGACCTCGATTCCTCAACCGTTTCCACAGGCTTGCTACAAGGTGCCTGCAAAAAAATCAGGAAAACCATTGCCAACTTAGAGACTTTGCTCATGCTACCTCACGAACTGTGATCTGCTCAACTCCCACCCACATACACAGAGACCTCAAGGTCACTTAAACCCTCTATGCTGGCTCTGCAATGCCATACGATACCAACATAAAGACAGCCGTACGATGCGTGTGCAAACATAATGCTGTACGATGCAACGTGCTCATAGATCGCAGTCAAGGCAAAATACAATACAGAGCACTGCAATGGAAGACCAAACACAATACAGGGCCAAGAGTCTCTCAAAGGACAGTCTATATACACGTGGAACGATATAATTCAAGTCGCGACACGGAGCCGTATGACACAAGACTGTCTTGAGCGGCGCT